>NW_007258173.1:2478-18168 GCF_000164805.1 Carlito syrichta | reverse complement strand
GACCGAGTGAGACCCCAACTCAAAAAAAAAAAAAGAGAAAAAGGGAAGTAGACGAGGTTTAGCCTGAGATATCCACACATTTAGTAAGAAATCCGGGCAATAGGATTGTTGGGAGGAGCAAGTTGGTGTCTCATGTAGAGTGCCAGGGCAGTTTAAGACCAGGAGAAAAATGCAATTCATGACAGTGACAGTGGCAGGAGGTTGGGGAGCCATGGACCCACTCCCGGGTCCCCTCCCTACCACCTCAGCTAGCCTACACCCCTCTCACACAGGTCAAAAGGGCTTTGTTCCTCTGGAAGACGCTGGGAATCTGATTCCAAGTCATTCAGGCTGGAAGCCAAATTCAGTTCCTTGGGGTTTGGGTCTAGGTCCTCAACTTCATGCTGGCTCCATGCAAGGCCCGGTGCTGTGCCCTCGCGTCCACCCACACTCCCTCTCAGCCCCGCCAGGTAGGCCCCTCAAGCAACAGTGATTCTATACATCTTACATGTAAATCTCTCTGTTTTCTTTTTCTAGGGCATCTCCTTGAATTCATCTGGAGAGACATAATAGAACTCACCACACAACACAAAACACAACAATGAAAGCAGAGACCCAACTGAAGCGAGAACATGGAGCAACAGGACTGGAACCCATCCCTGAAGGGGGAAAAAATTCATAGCTGCACCAAACAGCAGTTTGGCTTGTTCTTAGGAAGTTCAGCACACACTGACCACAGACCCAGTGACCACACCCTTTTTGTCTTCACCAAGAAATAAAAGCTGGTGTTTATACAGACTCCTGGACATAAATACTTTTAGAAGCTTAAGTCAAAATAGGCAAAACCAGGAAGCAAAAGAAATATTCTTTAACAGGTGAACAATAAAAATACTGTGATCCATCCATATAATGAAATAGGGCTCAGCAAAAAGAACACTACACACACACACACACACACACACACACACACACCTACTATTAGCAGAAATTTTAAATGTGTAATACAGCAATGTTTATTATAGGCATGAGGTTGGCCAGTGAATCTCTAGATGCCACTTTTCTCCCATCAATAGAATTTTTACCAGTTAAAAAGCAACTCCCCATTTCCCCACCCGGTCGCTGGCACCCATCATCCTGCTTTCTGTTTCTGTGATTTGAACTATTGTAGGAACCTCATCTCAGAGGAATCCTACAGAATGTGTTTTCCTGTGACTGGCTTTTTTCACTAGCACACCATGATCCAGGTTCACTTATGTTGTTCAAATGGCAGGATCTCCTTAATTTAAGGCTGAATGATGTTCTATTGTGTGGAAGGACTCCCTTGGCTTTATCCATCCCTGAATGGACATGGAGATTATTTCCACATGGCTGTGTCAGCAATGAGGGTTTCTCAGCCATAGCAGGATCCCGTTGATAAGAGGCAGCCGGTGGGGAGTCCTGAGCAAGGGTATGACCCTTGCTTCTGATTAAGCTAAATACAACTACATCTGTATTTACAGCTGCTTCCCATTCTTGGCTTTACTGCCTGAGCTAAATCTTCTGTCAGATCAGTGGTGGCAGTAGATTCTCTTAGGAGCACAGACCCTACTGTGAACTTCGCATGTAAGGGATCTGGGTTGCATACTCCTTGAGAAAATCCCTGTATGATGATCTGAGGTGGAGCTGATACAGTGATGCTAGTGCTGCAAATACAAATTAACATGAGTCGTCAGGTTTGACTGCACCAAGACCATAATAAATCAATTGCTTGCAGACTCACAAAAATCCTGTCACTGAGTGGCAAGTGAGTTGATGTTCTTGAGTTCAACAGCTGTATCTGGTGACAGACCTTAACTCAGAATCCGACATTCATTATAGTCCACGTGTGGCCCACTCATGCCTCTGTTTTTAATGATGAGTTGTGTAATTATTCTATTACAATGTAATAATAATAGAAATAAAATGCACAATAAATGTTATATGCTTAAATCTTCCTGAAACCATCCCACCCCTCACAACCCCAGTTCTTGGAAAAATTGTCTTTCAAAAAACCAGTCCCTGAAGCCAAAAAAGTTGGGACCCATGATTATAAAGAACTGTGGTGCCTGAGCCCAAGTAACCTCCAGGAACTGGAACAGGCCATCATGGGCATTTCCCCTTTGGTGGGTGGAGGCTTTTTTTTTTTTCCTGCTTGGCAGGTATGTTACATCTCAGAGTCTTCGGGGACCACGGGCCTTGCTGGCCTCTAGTTTCAAGTCCTCAGGAAGGGACCCATTCCTAGTCAGTGGCATAACTCCAGAAACTCAGGCAGGGATGGAAACCCTGGGTCTAGCACCTTGTCCCTACAGTGGAAGAATGAATCTCATGTTCTCAGTGTCTGGGAGACCGGCAGGAGCAGCTCAGGGTGTGTTCAATGAGATCATCAGGCCACTGTGGTCTGATGTTCATGTGAAGTGACAGGCTAAAGGTTCAAGAGCAGAAAGAGTTCAGTAAGGGGGCATTTTGAGGGGATCAGGAAGGGTTTTTTGGGAACAGATGGGCTGTAGGAAAATAGTCCCACCATGACCCCAAATTTTATTTCTAGTGGGCACAGCAGAGAGCAGAGGGGAAAATGACAGACTAAATTATCCCAACTGACACCTGAGGGATACAAGCTGATTTCCCAAAGAGGCCACCCACCTTTCTCCTGGGCTTTCTTCAACTGCTTGGCCAGTAAAGCAGAGGGCTTGGACATTGCAGGAGACCTTGGTGTTGGGGTTCATGATCGAGTCCCAGTCACTGAAGACTGGTCAGTGGGAACTGATCATTCAGAATCTTGATCAGCAGAAACCTCGTCCACAGGTCAACCAGCTGGGACCATGTATGTGGAGGGAACTGGTCTGCTGGTATCTGCTCAGTGAGGACACACTCATCAGGGTTTGGCCTTTGGGCCTGGTCTGTGGTCTGTGGGATTTTAGCCTGTGAGAATCTGGTCTGTAGAGTTCTGAACTTTGGAATATTGTCTGTGGGTCCTTTGCTAAGCAGGATCTTGGTCAGCTGGGGCCTTGGCAGCAGGCACCTGATCAAATGGGTGCCTGGTCAGCCAGGGCCTGGTCTGTTGCGAGCTTATCATTAGGGCTTGGTCAGTGAGAATGTGGGCAGCAGGAGCTTGATCATCAGGAGCCTAGATAATGGGGTCTTGGTCAGTAGGAACCTTTATAGTCAGAGCCAGGTCTTTGGGGTTCTGGTCTATGGGGTCTGGGTCTGTGGGGACTTGATCAGACAGGGCATGGTCTGTAGAAACCTGGCACATGGGGTCTTGGTGAGTAGAGACCTCGTAATCAGGGCCTGGTAAGTGGGGACCTTACTACTGAGGCCTGGCTAATGATAGCCCAGACAGTGAAAGCCTTGAAAGTTGGCCACTGTGCAACTTCAGGCAGCAGTTTGTCCTTGTAGCCTCCTTCATTCTGTTTTGGGGAACTAGCCACCATAGCCAGGGGGCTTCTGGAAAAAGGACATGAGAAGGTGCAATGAACCCTATCACTTGAGTCCCATCTGGGGAGGGGCAGCCCTCTGCTCTCTGTCCTCTGTACTCCCTACCTTTGTCTACATGCCCAGTATCACCCACTCTAGAGAGGGCAGAAATTAGCACCATGGATGCTCTGATTCCAGTCATGAGCACTTAGGGTAAAGCTGACAAGAACCTAGGAACACATAAGTGAAGAAGCCAGGCCATGTTAGAGAAGTGGCACACAAATATACACGTTTTCACCTACATACACTTCCATGCTCATGGCAAAACACATGACACCCACACATGTGGACTGTTCAGGGGTGGAGGACATTGGCTCTAGGCCATGCTGACTCAGGCAGGGCTCTATTGTGATGTTTCCATCATCCCGTGATGTCACTGTAGCTCAGCACTCACCTTTCTCTGTGTGTGTAGAACAGTTGGAGACACACAGTGGTGTTGGTGAGTGTCTGTGAACAGAACCTTTTTTCTAGGTGACAAGTGCAGCTTGGCACAGCTGACCGGTCAAATTTTGATGAGTGTGACCTCTTTCTTCACTCCTGTGACTTGAAGACAGTCGCTCCCAAGTGAAAGTTGCCGGCCTTCGGTGGCTGCCAAAAATCATCCCTGAGTGCTCACCAGGCACCTACTATGCTCTTCCCATGTAGAGTCATCCTCAAGGCAACCCCTTGTGTTGGGTTCTAGTGTAACCATTTGACTAGTGAGACTTCTGAGGTCCAAAGGAAGGTTACTAGCCCAGTGACTCAGATGTGACTCAGGGCTTTGCTCTCAGCTTCGTCCTATGCCAAGCTGAACTCAAGCCCTGACATCTTCAGCCTCCATGTCCTAGTTACAAAACCTACCCATGAGTCCAGACACAGATGGGGAAGAGTCCAGCCTGGAAAAGTCACCAGAAAAGGCCCTTGTGGTAGGGGTGGGGGATCGACCTTGGTACACATCTGTGCCCTAAGATGAGTCCTCACAAAAGGTGTCATGAACTTAGCCTGCAGGTGTGGTCACTGCTGGTCACTGTGGGATCACCAGATGCCTGGCATCCCTTGACCAGGAGTGGGACAGGACAACTGGGGCAGCAGGGGACAATGACCGTGCCCCAAAGGGATGCCCTGTGGATGACAGCCTTCCTCCTCAGTCTGGGGCCTGGGAACAGCAAGTCTCTCTCCACAGCTTCCCTCCATCCCCTCTTCTAGAAGCATCTCTCCCTTTGTTCCGAGCACTACCAGAAGGGATGGTCCACCTGTGTGATTTCCAGGACCAAGTCTATGGAGCTCACACGTTTCTTCTCAGTGAGCTGAAAACATGAAGCCCCTTTCTTGTACTCACAACTCAGAACTGTGGAACCACCATGCCTCCACCTGAAAGGTGGTCTCCATGAGCAAAGTCTCTGCTTTGAAGGTGGCAGATCATCCTTTCCCCACAACAAACACCTTCCAGATGAGGTGGTGGGGGCTTTAAGTGAATATACTGGCCACAGTGATTTAAGATTTAAGGAGAATGAAGTAGTCATGAGCTTTCTTGTTTCCCATAGAAAACTGTGTCTTCATGGTTTCTGAAGGATGTCAGAAAACGGATCCTATACAGCAGGGGTCCCCAACCCTGGGCCATGGACTGTTAGGAACCAGGCTGCAAGCTTCATCTATATTTATAGCTGCTTCCCATTTTTTGCATTATCACCTGAGCTCTGTTTCCTGTCAGAACAACAGCAGCATTTGATTTTCATAGCAGGACAAACCCTATTGTGAACTTTGCAGGTGAGGGATCTGGGTACTGTACTCCTTTTGAGAATAGAATGCCTGATAATCTGAGGTGGAGCTGAGGCAATGATGCTAGTGCTGGGGAGTGACTGCAAAAACGGATTAACATTAGCAGTGAGGTCTGACTACAAAGAGACAATAAAAAATCAATTGTTTGCAGACTCATATCAAAACCCTATCAGTGAGTGGCAAGTGAGGTGAAGTATCTCAACTGAACAACTGCATACGGTGAAAACCCTAACTCAGAATCTGACACTTATAGTCTGGGTGTGGCTCGCCCATTATGTTATTTACCACTTCCATCCATGCCTTTTTTTAATGGTGAGTTGTATAATTATTTCATTATAAATTAAAATGTGATAATAATAGGAATAAAGTGCACAATAAATGTTATGTGCTTCAATCATCCTGAAACCATCCCATTCCCCACAGCCCCTGGTCCTTAAAAAATTGTCTTCCATGAAACCAGTCCCTGAAGCCAAAAAAGTTGGAGACTGCTGCTCTAAAGACCTCTGGTGCTTGATCCCAGGTGACCTCCAGGTACTGGAACAGCCCATCTCAGGTACAGTCCCCCTGGCAGGTGGAGGCCATTTTTCCAGCTTGGCAGGTGTTTTAAGTCTCAGGGTCTTCCAGGACCATGGGTCTCGCTTTCCAGTTCCCTCTAGTTTCAAGTCCTCAGGAAGGAGACTCTCCCTAGTCAGTGGCAGGGACTCTAGAGACCCGGGCAGGGATGGAAACCCTGGGTCTAGCTTCTTGCCCTTGCAGTGGAAGAATGAGTCTCATGTGGCCAGTGTCTGGAAGCCTATGAGGAGTAGCTCCAGGGTGTCTTCTGAAGCTCCATGTGCACTGGAATCTATGGGTCATTTTGTCATGCAGGATGGACATGGAGGAGGATAGGTTCATTCTTTTTGCCGGGAGTGACAGGGCATCATTAACATGAGCAGACACAGATCAGGCTACTTCTCCCGGGGAGATTGGGCCAGGCCTTTCCTGCTGGGCCCTGTTTAGAGGGTCCTGGTCAGAAAGGGAGGGTCCACTTTGAAGAAGGGTACATCTCTCCATTCAGGCCCACCAACTTCTCAGGTTCACATTCCTCCCTGCTCCCCTACAGGTCTAGTCTATTGACAGTGTGAGGTTAGAGATGGGCAGTGTATCGAGGGACCTCAGGAGAATATATGGGGATAAAAGGGGAGGCAAGCCACATTTCTGGGATGTCGGCAGTGTGGTCACCATGTCAGCATGACAGGGGGGGGCAGACTGAGGGTCTGGCTCTGTCCCACTGATGCCTGCTATGGACTAATCTGCAGGGTGGGGTCCTCAACTCTGCCTCAGTTTCCTTACAGCAAGACAAAGCTGTCCCCTATCAATGCCCTAGAGGCAAAAGTCAAAGCCTTCCCCATTACAAAAAAAGGTTGATCCAAAACTGGCAATATGGTGAGTGGTCCCTGAGGCACAATGACACAAATCATTGTGAGAAGGAAAAACACACCATTCATGGGATGGTCCAAAGTTCCTGCTGGACCAAAACCCAGGAATCTGTGCTGACTATAGTTTTCCTCAGCCTACAACAAAGAACTGCAGTTTTGGCTCAGGAGGCTGATACCTCCTGGAGGCCGGAACCTGGCCAATGCCAGGTGTGTCTGTGTCCTAAGGTCACCAGGGCAGGCCGCTGGGCCATCTTGGTCAGAGGCTCCAGTCTAGGGTCTACCCTTTCCTGGTTCCTTCCAGTTTGGACCCATTAGGACCGTGAGCACATGACCAAGTACTCAAGGGTGACTCCAGGAAGTCTCTGGCTCTGCTAACTTCATTTTGTCACCTTTCATAGCAATGACATCAGGAGGTCTGACATAGAACTAAATGGATAAAAATGCTTGAAAACTGGCATACATATAAAAACAGCAACAGGGTAACATGAGAAAGAGTCCCAGTGACTGCTCTCTGCAGAGTTAGGGGACAGGTATCCATGGCTGTTGCCTAAGCCTGCTGGCATGTCAGACAGTAGTCAGGACAGAGTCTCCTCACACATAGGACAGCAGGGCTGGTCCCCTTTCTTGCCTAGTTCTCAAGGGTCCTCTTCCTGAGAGAATCTGATGCCAGGGCCTGGGCTGCTCCTAGGTGAGGGTTAGGGATGCTTCCTGGTGACTTAAAAAAAAGAATAAGTCCAGATCATAGTCTACAACTGTAAGCTCTCATCCACTCTGTCATCATGGGAGGAGTGCTGCTGTCTTAGGTATACTGAGAAATCGGAGTCAAAGTCTGGAAGCTTCCAGAATCCTCAAGGTCTTATCCCCTCAGGGTCACCCTGTAGCCTGTCTCACCCAAGCATTCTTCTGTCCACAGATGTCTTGGAGAATATATGAAGGTATCCCCTGGCACGTGCAGGCCGGGCCTTGTCCCTCCTACTCAATACTGAGAAAATAAAGGTGGAGAATGTAGGCGGATACCAGATATGGCCCTTCCACACCATCCCGGAACAGAACACTCAGGGCAGGCTGTATTAGGGACCTGTGTCTCCAGTTGGGTCTTGTGTGTTCTCAGGCCGCTTCCTCCTCTGACACTGCCCTACTGAGCCTGAAGGAGCAGTGCAGGAGGACCTCAGTGGTCATTCACCAGATTCACCCAGCCATAAACCATACTCTGACCCATCATGTCATGTTTAATGAGTCTTACAGTGTCAAGCAAGGCCTGTGGGGAACTAGTGGGTCCCAGAGGAGATAAGAGAGTCCAGAAAGATGGAATTCCCAAGTGAATAGGGAAATTTCAGGGCAGAGGCAAGGATCCCACAGAAGGGGTAACCCAGTGAACAAAGGCTCTTCAAGCCGAGGAGCCAAAAGCACAAAGGGGAGAGCACCTGCCAGGCTCTGAATCCTGGGATGGGGTGGCTAGTGGGACCAGAACACAATGGGTCCCCGAGGGGACACACAACAGCACACAACATAATGCTGCATGGTGATGGTAAAAAGTGCTCTATAGCCAGGCTCGGTGGCTCAGCCTGTAATTCCGCGCTTTGGGAAGCTGAGATGAGTGGATTGCCTGAGCCCGCGGGTTCGAGACCCGCCTGGGCAACTTGGCGAGACTTCATCTCTACAATAAATCAAAAAATTAGCCGGGCGTGGTAGCGCGCACCTGTAGCTCCGGCTACTTGGAAGGCTGAGGTGGAAGGATCGCTGGAGCCCAGCAGGTCGAGGCTGCGGTGGCCGGGAGTGGCCACTGCACTCCAGTCTGGGTGACAGAGTGAGACTCCAACTCAAAAAAAAAAAAAAAGAAAGAAAGTGCTCTCCAGGACCCACCAGAACCAAGCACAGGGACCCAGAGGAGGGCACCAGGAAAAGGAGCACAGAGATTTCCCAGGTAACACTGACAACACCCCATCCCATACTGGGGAGGACATGCAGCCACAGGAGTTTTCTCCACGGCTGGTAGGACACAAAATAGCAACCACAATGGAGGACAGCAGAGCAGCTGCTCACAAAGCTAAATGCACTTGAACCCCACCATGCCATGTTTTAGATCAGTCACCCACTGATCTGACGTCCACAAACAGCTTGCATGCCACACTACTGCTTGATTCTCAGCACTGAAACCTAGAAGCCACCATGGTACCCTTTCACATGGGAAAGATTAAAGAAACAGCAGTGCACCCTCTCAAACAAAGACAACTCACTGAGAAAGGGGACCAAGCCATTGACCCCACAGGACCATACATGGATCAGAGACATACTTAGCTAGCAAAAAGAAACCAGACCCAAATGTCGACCTTTGTAGAATCCCATTCCTGGGCCATTCTAGTCAAGGCCAATCCATACGACCTGACAACAGATCTGGACTGCCAGGGGCTGACAGAGTTGGGAGATGGTGACTACAAAGGTGACACCCTGGGAACTTAGATAAGGAAGAAGTAGCTCCTTGAGGTGCTGTAGTGTAGACAGGAGACTTCATACATGGGTTCAGACTCACACAACTGTACACCTCAAAGACTGTACCTGTGCACAAACTACAAGAAAAAAAGAAACAAAAGGAAAAGAATAAGTCATCAACATGACACCAGGAATATTTTCATTTCACTGCCTGAAAATTTTACCAAAACATATTTGAAATCACAGATGCCCTGAAGAGCTCACCGCTTGTGGGGTGGATCATCTTCACCTAAAATTCAATTCCTTGTTAGGGTTTGTGAGGCAAAATGAAATTAGCAGCATCGGCATGAAACACACAAGAGCCTGGCAGCAGGAATTATTTTCTGTCTGGGTGGCCTAGTCTGCATATATTTCTGGGCAATGACACCTCGTGCCACATTCTCATGTTGTCATGTGGGTGCCTCATAGGGTGCTGTGACTTTTTTCACATTCACTATTAGAGACCAACCAGGATGGACTATGTAGGGTCCAGCTCACTGCTGTCATGGACATCACTGAAGGACAGGGTCTCTCATTAAAAACTGACACAGAAATGGTTTGAGGATGACTCCAGCCCCAGGCTTCTCCTGTGCCTTGTGACGTTAAAATCATTTGGGATGCTGGACACCTGGAGGCCCCTGGAGGGAAGTGGAGAGTCCTGTGCCCACCAGCAAAATGCCCTGCATCCTCTCTCCTGACCAATGGGGCACAGCCCCACTTCTAGGGCACAAGTCCTAGTTCCAGAGGAGCCCAGTCTAGTCTCCAGCTGAGCCTTACCAGAGAAGGGGCATCAATATCACTGTGGATTCCCTAGCTGCCAACAGGAAGCTTCCAGGCTGAAAAAGCCACATGCCAGTGTGGGGTAGGAACAGGTACACAAGCCACTCATCCATTCTGAGCCATGAGATCTCTTCATAGAGCCTCTTCATAGAGCCCATCATTGGATGGGACACTCACCAATCCTTCCTCCAGCCTTGGGCTGGTCTTTTCATTCTCGCCAAGGAAGTTTTCAAAGTGGACACGACCTGCGATTTGATGACATCCAGTTTATTCATTTTTAAAAATTTATTCATCTGGATTTTGATGCTTCCCCTTTTCGTTCTCAAACTCAAAGTCCCACACGTATTCTCCCATTTTACATTTGGCAGATTGAACAGTTTTGCGTGTTACATTTTAATACATTA
This sequence comes from Carlito syrichta, assembly GCF_000164805.1. Classification (NCBI taxonomy): domain Eukaryota; kingdom Metazoa; phylum Chordata; class Mammalia; order Primates; family Tarsiidae; genus Carlito; species Carlito syrichta. The sequence continues at coordinate 7,868 of NW_007258173.1, read as the reverse complement.
TCATTTTGAATAATTTTTTGTACATAGGGACGTGTGCTGATTGAAGTTTTTTGTTTTGTTGGGGTTTTTTGGTTTTTGTTTTTGAGTTGGAGTCACACTCCATCGCCCAGGCTGGAGTGCAGTGGCACACTCAGGGCCACCCCAGTGTCGACCTTCTGGGCTCCGGCAATCCTTCCACCTTAGCCTTCCAAGTAGCCAGAACTAAAGGCACACACTACCACGCCTGGTTAATTTTTGATTTATTGTAGAGATGAGGTCTCGCCAAGTTGCTCGGGCTGGTCTCGAGCCCGCAGGCTCAGGCAATCCACTCTCCTCAGCTTCCCAAAGTACTGGGATTAAGGGCTGAGCCACTGAGCCCAGTCTGAAGTTTTTTAAACATGTAGATCCAATTGTTCTCGTACTATTTTGTTGCTAAAATTGTCTTTTCTCCGTGTAATTTTCCTGTCACCTTTTAAAAAAAATCAATTGAATATATGTGTGAGAGGCTACTCTGGACTCCCCGTTCTGTCCCATTCTATCCTGTTACCAACACCACATTGTCTGAGAGTCAGAACCTTTGCAGTATGTCCTGAAATCAGGCATTGGGAGCACTGTCATATGATTCTTCTTTTCTATCGTTATATTCTATTATAGGTGCACTGCAGTGCCACACACAGAAACATGTGCCCATGAGCATGCAAACATGTGCACCATACATATACATATATGCACAATATCACCATGTATCATTCATCCCAGGAATGCAAGCCAGGTCCACATTAAAAATGAACCAATTTAATTCACCTTAGAAAGATTCAAAGACAAAAACGTGCCATCATTTCAGGAGACTCAAAAAAACTATCAGACCAAATCAGACCACAATTGGAAAACTTCCAGCAAACATGAAATTGAAAGGTATTTCCTTAAATGATAAAAGACATCGACAAAAAGCCTCTAGCTGTTCTTCAGTGCCTATTATCTCTCATGGTGAAAGACTGGTTGCTTGCATCCCCCGTGAAGTACAGGGCAGAGATGTTGGCACTCACCACTTCTATTGAGCATCCTGTGGAGAGTCCACAAGTAAAGAGATCTTCTTGAGTCCACCTGGATTTCCATCTGTTGTCATTATTCTCCCCTTTCTTTACCTGCTTATCTTCTGGTGATGATTTCCTTAATTTTTTGGAGATCTGAAAACTTATTTAGTTGGCCCTTTTATTGAAACATATTTTGAAGTGCAATGAATTATTGGTTGACAATTTTCTTCTTTGAATCCTTTAAAGAATTTTCTTCACTGTCATTAGACTTGCATCTTTACAACAAGAATTCTGCCTCAGCTTTATCTCTGATTTTCCATATATATGTGTTTTTTTCCACTGACTGCTTGGAGGAGGACAGTTCCCTGGGCATAGACATGTATAATAAAGATGTGGTAATTACATCAAGTGTGGTGCTTCCCAAGGGTAGATGAATAGGCCTTTGGAACAGGACAGAGGGCCTAGAGATAGATACACAGACGTGTAAACATGATTGTTAACCAAGGAGCAGGTGATGTTGAAGAACCCCATGTGTTGTTATGTGCGGGACCACTGGAGAATCACTGGCTATGTGGGCCTACTGGTTTTTGGTTTATGATAAAGCAGAGTGAAAATAATACCTCTTCAGAAAGTTATCAAAATTACCTGGCTTAAGATTTGCAAACTCATTCCAGCTCTATTAAGATATAGAAAATCACTCATAAATATTTAGTCTAGTTATTGTTTTTGTGGTCATAGAATGAGGCATGAAGCCTGGTAATACAGGTACCTGTAGAAACATCAGAGTGAGATTGGGTTCTGGGATCAGGCCATGGTGTGAGAACTCATCACAGTGACAGATGAGAAGCCACAAACAGGACCCCATCGCCTATCCCAGGCCACTTTGGCACCATGTAGGAAAGATTGGGCTTTGGTCCCCAGCAAGGAGAGGGTAATTATAGATAAAACAATTATAGAGGGAGAGGTGACTTCCCCTCAGCAAGAAAAAAGGATCCCCTGCAAGAAAAAAGGACTTCCCCTCAGCAAGAAAAAAGGACTTCCTCCCAGCAAGAAAAAAGGATCACTAAATTATCTTGCTGTGTCTAAGGGTTATTCTGATTTTCTTAGCTTTCCTTTCAAGTATAAAATATATAATGTGCAATTAATTTTCCTTTTTCTTTCCACAGTTTACACCTCAGGTCATTTTCCTGGAAAGCATTTCTAGAACATGTTCTAGATAATTTCCAGAACATAATACTTTAATAATGAGCAGTTTTTTCTTTTCCCAACTGTACTTGGAAAGCTCATATTTTTTTCTGCATTGGTTTCAGACTGACATCTATCATTAGTAATTCTTACTTTGTGTTTTAAAAACATAATTGTCAGTGACTGCTGAGTTTATCAAATGTCTTCTGCATATATTGAGATAAATATAGAGTTAACCTCTGCTTTAAAAAAAGATCTTCTATACTCCTGGACTGAGTGTTCATATCAACTACTTGGACTTTAATTTGACACAGAATTCTATCTTCAGCCTCGAGACCTCTTCTTTATCCTGTCTTCCCCAGACTGGTGTCCTTGTGCTTGGTATCTCTCTGGTGCAATCTCTAGACAAGAGTGGGATGATGTGTGGAACTAGAGAGACTGTCCAGGTGTCAACCACTTTCAGCTCTGTCTCACTTCTGCCTTCTAAAAATTGGTGCTGCCAGACATAGACTGCTCAGCATCTCTGTGGAGTAGGAGACTTGCTTTGTATTGTCACGCCTTTTGCAGGCAACAAGGTGGTCATTCATCCCTCTCTGACAACAGAGGTAGAAAGGATGTCTGTTACTACCCCTTGCAGTTCACTTTCCATCACTCAGATAGACTCATGAAAGAGGCTTGTCTGCTCACAACTGCTTTCCTACTTCTCCTCTTCTGGGACTATGGTACTTCAGGTGCCTGAATGATGCTCATAACTGAAACTGCTCACATGTAGAATATAGCATATCTGCAATTATTTTTCATTTTGAAAAAAGCACCACTCTATGAAATAATAAACTGTAAAAAAAAAAAAAAGTGAAACTTGGTACCTTGGTAAATAATTAAGGGCAAAGAGGACTTTTGGCCTGAGGGTTTTACTAAAGCTGAAGACCATGATCTTTAGTGCCCGTAACTTCATAGAAGTACAGAAGACAGGGCTGGGCTCGGTGGCTCAGCCTGTAATCCCAGAACTTTGGGAGGCCAAGGCGAGTGGATTGCCTAAGACCACAGGTTCAAGACCCACCTGGGCAACATCGGTCATGGTAGCGTACACCTGTAGTTCCAGCGACTTGAAAGGCTGAGGCGGAGGATCGCCGGAGCCCAGCAGGTGGAGGCTGCAGTGGCTGGGAGTGTGCCACTGCACTCCAGTCTGGGTGACAGAGTGAGACCCCAACTCAAAAAAAAAGTATGAAAGATAGGAAGTAATGCCCTGAGAACACCCAAAGTGCATGTCCAATGGGAGATACACCCATGAGACAGGGTCATCAGAGAGCTCTGTCCACTCTAAAAGTGTGACTGAGATATACCCCTACTACACAGAGGGACGACTGCAAAACATGACTCACTCAACATGGTGTATGCTGTGGAGGAGAAATCTTGCCTAGAATTTGGTGTTAGAACTCTTGGTAAGTATGTATTCTAAAAAGACTCAAGAAAAGAAATTAATTTAGTGTGTACCCAAGATTAGTTTAGCAAATGTCCAGTCTCCAATCAAGAGAACTTCCAGAAATAGTAGCACCCAAAGGTGATGGGCAGAGACAAGCAGACCTCTTCTTAGGAAAAAGTCAACTTCAATCCAGACTGCATGGAATTCCTACACATGGCATTTAAAGAACATAAGAAACTCACAGTAAAAGAATCACAAGACATATAAATAAATAAGCACAAGTTAAAACGAACAAAAATATATTGACAGTAGATGCAGATCTAGAGAGCTTGATGCAGAATACAAGAAAAATAGTCCTAATACACAGAAAGACATAAAAGAGAAACTCACAAAATGTAAGAAGAAGTCATTCAGGTTAGAAAGGGAACAAAGTATTACTTCTAGAATGGTAAGAAAAAATAATGTGCATGAAAAACCAAGAAGACTAAACACAGGGAACTGAAAGATAGACTCCTCACATTCGCCACTCAAATCATCCAGAATTCAATCCTTAGAGAAAATATGATGAAAAATCTAAAAGAGAAGAAACATGAGGATGGTGTCAAAAGTGTAAAACAGGGATCTAATCCTTTCTCATCAGAAGGAGATAATGGAGACAATGTAGAAGAGACAATATTTGAAGGAAGATTGCAATATTTTAAAAAATATTTAAAAGATGCTATCATCAGATATACTAACAGGATAAACAATTAGAAATTCTCATCTAGAGACATCCTTGTAAAAGTGTGAAACACAAGTGACAAAGATACAGCAACTGGAGTAGCTCCTGCTTTGTATCAGCAAAGATGGAAAACCAAAAATAGTGGCCAGAAAAAAAAAGCAAGGAGGAAGTAATTGGAAACCTAGAATGCGAGAATCTGCCAAAGTATTTTTTAAGGATAGGAATAAAGCACAGACATTTTTATACAAACATAACCAGAGTTTATTACTAAAATACCCTTTACAGAAATTCTAAACATGTGCTCTGGGCAAAAAGAAAATCATTCTATTACTGAAACACTGAAATTTCAAAAAGATTGGTAAAACAGATACTGGTAAATTTATGGATACATATAAACAGATTGGACTGTAGAAAATATAATGTCTGCCGGGCTTGGTGGCTCAGCCTGTAATCCCGCGCCTTTGGGAGGCTGAGGTGAGTGGATTGCCTGAGCCCGCGGGTTCGAGACCCACCTGGGCAACTTGGCGAGACCTCATCTCTACAATAAATCAAAAATCAGCCAGACGTGGTAGCACGTGCCTGTAATTCCAGCTACTAGGAAGGCTGAGGCGGAAGGATCGCCGGAGCCCAGTGTGTTGAGGCTGCGGTGGCCAGGAGCGGCCACTGCACTCCAGTCTGGGCAACGGAGTGAAACTCCAACTCAAAAAAAAAAAAAAAAAGAAAAGAAAATATACTGTCTAATATATAGCAGAAAATTGGCCAACCCTAAATCACTGGACAACTATACCCATAAGTCAGTAAGGCAATGTTCTGTGGGAGGGTAAAGATACTGAAAAACTTTTGACTTTAAGTTAAAAGCACATTGTAACATCTTTAGGACAACCACTATTAGACACAAAACATATAATTACCAAAACAGTAGGAAGGAAAAAAAAGAGGAATAAAACGTTTTTTAAAAATTTCAAAAGGAGACGGGGCAAGATGGCGACGGCATAGGTGAACTGGTGAGATTCTCTGAACGTGAGTTCCCAAAAAGGCTATCACTTCG
>NW_007258173.1:0-2458 GCF_000164805.1 Carlito syrichta | reverse complement strand
GATTTCTAAGAGGTTTAAATTATAATACAAATGGTTTTGACTCTTTTCTAATGTTGGGTGATTTTTTTTTACTTGTTAAAGAAAGAATCAATGACACATTTTTATAAGTCAACTGCATGCAAACACGTCTTCAGAAAATGATATTTTACAGAATCAAATTAAGCCCCAAAACAGATTGAGTCCAATCACTGCTATACCCAAATTGAAACATTCATCCTCCCACTTTTGAGTCGTGCTCTATTCGCAGAAGACTGTGTGGCAAGGAGCTACACAGAGTAAAGGCTCCAGAGTCAAAATGGGGACCATTATTGCATCTATGATAAAGCATTTCTGGGAGAATTAAATAGGGTTATCCATGTGAAGTGCTCAGAACGTTCCCCTAGATCAATAATGCTAGCGATTTTTACTATTATTACTCTACATCTTCAGACAGAGAAGACAATGTAGTTTTCAGTGAGAAATTCCTTCTTGATTTCAGAGCTTCATTCAATCAAAATATCCAAAGCTATTTTGGAGCCATTAAACTTTTGCTGCGAGGAGACGGGGCAAGATGGCGACGGCATAGGTGAACTTGTGAGATTCTCTGAACGTGAGTTCCCAAAAAGGCTATCACTTCGCTACCCCCATCCCCCAGCCCACCACCAACCGCGCTGGGGGCAGGCCTGGGAACTTCAGTCCCACGCAAGGCCAGATATTGCGCCCCCGCCCCACTGCTGCCGTTCTACTCGTGTGTGGAAGTCTCCGGTCCCAGCCCCCTCCAGATCCCTCCCCGGCTGCATTGTCTCCAGCCCGGGCACCCGGCATCAAGCCGCCGGTCACACAGGGAGGCTCTGGGCACCCGCCCCTCAGAGACGCTGGTTCCATTTCTGGCTGAAGTCCTCTGTTGGGTCCCAGCGCCACTCTCGCTGTCTAGAGCCTGCCCTTTGGAACTTTGGAGCTCTGGAACTCCGGGTCCACCCTGGCTGAGGCACTCAGCGTGAGACCCCAAATCAGAGGACCCAGACAAGCGGAGAAAAACAGATCTGTTTAAACTGCCTTGCCATTCTCCAGGCAGACTTCCATTGCCCCGCCCACCTAGCAACAAACTTTACCTCAGCTTTTAAGGCAACAGTGTGAAACAGGAGACAAAGCCCCACCCCTATGCTGCAACGAAAAACAAAAGGGAGAGGCTGGAATCGGAGATCACAGAAGTGACTCTAGTTTGATCGCTTATTTTGACCTATGATTTTATCATTGAAACTGTTGGTCTAGATTACGTTTGGTGTTTACCTTCTGACTTATACTGTTTCTTGATTTTTTTGGCCTGTCTCTGTTTAGCTATCAGTATTCTTTAGGGAATCTTTCTTACCTGTCTTTTTTCACTTCTTCCCAGCCCTGTGTCTCTCTCTCACCTGATAGTTGGTATGTATATCTGTTTTCCCTCTTGCACTTCTCCCTTTCGCTTATTTTGACTTATGATTTTATCCTTGTAACTGTTAGTTTAGATCACGTCTGTTGTTGACCTTCTGACCTACACTGTCTCTCGATTTTATTGACCTGTGTCTGTGTAGCTATCAGTACTCCTTAGGCAATCTTTCTTACGTGTCTTTCTTCACTTCTTCCCGATCCTGTGACTGTTTTTCACCTGATAGCTGGTATGTATATCTGTTATCACTCTCGCACTTCTCTCTTTCGCTCATTTTGACTTATGATTTTATCATTGTAACTGTTGGTTTAGATCACGTTTGTTGTTTACCTTCTGACTTACACTGTTTCTCGATTTTATTGCCCTGTCTCTGTGTTGCTTCAGTACTCTTTAGTACTATGTAGCTATCAGTACTCTTTCTTACGTGTCTTTCTTCACCTCTTCCCAGCCCTGTGTCTCGTTCTCACCTGATAGATGGTATGTATATCTGTTTTCCCTCTCGCGCTTCTCTCTTTCTAACTCCCTATTGACCCCCCTTCCTCCATTATTTTTCCTCTTCTATATGCCCCCTTTTTTAAATCTAGGGACCAAGACTGCAAACTGCTGAATAGACAGACTGTAAAGCAGAGGGAAAAGTGAACAAAACCAGAAGACCCTCATAAGGAAGAACAGGTCATTGCAGAAGAGAAATAAAAGCAACCCCACCTTCCCTCAAAAACAGAATTGAAGAGGGGGAGGGAAAGGGGTAAAGGGAGAAAAATCTACAGAAATGAAGAAAAACCAAAAGAAGAGTATGGGTCTCTCCCAGACGCCTGGGAGAGCAGACACTGAGAAAATTGACTTTGGAATACAAACAATGAAAAGTCCCCAGAATGAAGGGTCTCAAAATGCAAATGCAGATATCAAAACAATAATGGAGAGACTAAAAAGAATTGAGGAGACACAAGAAGAAACTAGGAAGGAGCTGATATCTGAGATAACAGTAATAAAGAATACTGTGAATGAAATAAATAACAAATTGATAAGCATGGAAAGCAGAATTACCCAAGCAGG
>NW_007258172.1:423070-446205 GCF_000164805.1 Carlito syrichta | reverse complement strand
AAAGATGCTGGCGAGGATGTGGAGAAAAAGGAGCGCTTCTACACTGCTGGTGGGAATGCAAACTAGTGCAATCTCTTCGGACAACAGTGTGGTGATTTCTGAAAGAACTAGAAATTGACTTTCCATATGACCCAGCAATTCCCCTATTGGGAATATACCCGGAGGAACTCAAATCATTCTACAAAAAACATACCTGCACACATATGTTTGTTACTGCTCTGTTCACAATAGCAAAAATACAGAACCAACCATGTTGCCCATTGAAGCTGGACTGGATTAAAAAAATGTACATATACACGATGGACTATTACGCAGTCATAAAGAAAGACAAACATATGGATTTTGCCCCAACTTGGATGGATTTGCAGTTGATCATACTCTTCGATCTCTCACAGAAATGTAGAATAGAGTACCGCATGTTCTCAGTCATAGGCAGAGCTTGTACAATCATAATACTATAAGAAGGAGATTGGCGGTAGTGGGAAACTGTCAGGAGATGGGGAGTGAGATTGGCAGCCGAGAGAAACTGCCTAGGGAGGGAGGGTCATACCTAATCCACAAGGGTACCTGCATAATCAACGTTTGTATACCTAACCCTGAATTGTACTCCACATCTTTATAATAAAAAAAGAAATAACTGGAACAATGAATGGAATAGAAGACAAATTATTTGCAGACAATACCGTTGTTTACACAGAAAATAAAAAATAATCAAAAGAAAACTTACTAGAATAATGAATAAGTTTTGCAGGTTTTTCTGGATAGAACAACATACAAAAATCAGTACATTAGCAATAATCAACTGGAAAAATATAACTGCAAAAATTTCATTCAAAACAGTAACAAAAACCGTAAAACATCTAGAAACAAAGATGTGATAACTTTACAGAGAAAACTATAAGATAATATAGAAGAATATTTTAAATCACTTAAACAAATAGAGAATGACACTGTTTAAAAAAAAAGAAAGAAAGAAAGAAAGAAAAAGAAGTGTTCCTTAGCCAGGTTCGGTGGCTCAGCCTATAATCCCAGCACTTTGGAAGGCCGAGGTGAGTGGATTGCCTGAGCCCACGGGTTCGAGACCAGCCTGGACAGCTAGATCAGACCTCATCTCCACAACTAAAAAAAAAAAAATTATCCAGTCATGGTAGCGCACGCCTGTAGTTCTGGCTACTTGGAAGGATGAGGCAGGAGGATTGCTGGAGCCCAGCAAGTCAATACTTGGGTGGCTGTGAGTGTGCCACTGAGCTCTAGCCTGGGTGACTCAAAAAAAAAAAAATTGTTCTTCAACAGGGCTTTACAACAACATGGTCTCCACAGAGCTGCAAACTATGTATGGAATTAGATTTTAATGGTAGGACCTAAATAAAGTATGTCTACCATATGACTGCGCTTTATTTCCAATACCATAACAATGGTCAACTGTCCAAATAAATAATCAATGAAAAGTTATTTCCTTTCTTTCTTTTCAACAGGTTATAAGGAAAGAAAATTGCTTATTTTCTACAGGTTGTGCCAATAGAAACAGCCTGAAATTTTTTTCCAATTTTTCTTTAAGTAACACATAATAATTGTACATATTTGTAGACTACAGAGTTGTGTAGATGTTTTCCAATATGTATAATAATCAAGTTATGAAATTAGCATATCTGTCACCTAAAATATTTAACATTTATTTGTGGCAAAAATCTCCAAAATTGTCTCTTCTAGCTATTTTGAAATATACAATATATTATTGTTAGCAATAGTCACCCTAATCTACATTGGAATAGTATAATTTATTTATATTATCTAACTGTAATTTTGTAGCCATTGACTAATTTCTCCTCCTCCTCCACCTCCCCCCCCCACAGTAGCTGAGGCTTTCCAGTCTCTGGCAACAATTATTTATCTCTCTGCTTTTACAAGATCAACTTTTTTGGATTCCACATGTGAGCTGAGATCATTCAATGTTTATTTTTCTGTGCCTTGGTTATTCCACTTATCATAATATCCTCCAAGCTTATCCATTTTACTGCAAATGACAAAATTTCATTCTTTCTTATGGCTGAATAATTTTCAATTGTGTAAATATACCACATTTTCTTTATTCATTAATCTGTAGATGGATGATTAAATTGATTTCATATCTTACTTGTTAATAGCGCCTCAATAAACATGGTTATGCAGACATATCATTGACATGTTGGTTCCAATTCTTATGAATATATTTCCAGTGGTAGGAATACTGTATTATGGAATAGTACTATTTTTAATTTTTTTGAGGAACCTCTATGCTGTTTTCCATAGTGGCTGTACTAATTCCTATTCTTACCAACAATGAATGAGTCCTCTTTCCTTCATAACCTCAACAACATTTGTTAATTTTAAAAACAGCTGTTCCAGCCAGGCTCGGTGGCTTAGCCTGCAATTCCGCGCCTTTGAGAAGCTGAGGTGAGTGGAATGCCTGAGCCCGTGGTTTCGAGACCCGCCTGGGCAGCGAGACCTCATCTGTACAATAAATCAAAAAAATCAGCCGGGCGTGGTAGCGCGTGCCTGTAATTCCGGCTACTCGGAAGGCTGAGGTGGCAGGATCGCCAGAGCCCAGCGGGTCGAGGCTGCGGTGGCCGGGAGGGGCCACTGCACTCCAGTCTGGGCGACTGAGACTCCGACTCAAAACAAAACAAAACAACACAAAAACAGCCGTTTTAATTGGGGTAGGATGATATCTCATTGTAGTTTTGATTCACATTTTTCTGATGATTAGTGATGGTGAGCATTTTTTGAATATTCCAGTTGACCAATTATGTCTTCTTTTGAGAAATGTCTATTCAGATGTTTGCCCGTTTCTACGTTGGATTATGTGGCATTTTCTATTTAGTTGCTTGAGTTCTTGGATATTCTAGATATTATATTATTGTCAGATGCACAATTTGCAAATACTTTTCCATTCTGTAGGTTCTCTCTTCACTCTATTGACTCGTTTCCTTTTTGGGGCAGAAGATATTTAGTTTGATGTCATCTCTCTTGTCCATTTTTTTCTCTAATCATTTGTGCTTTTGTGGTCTTATTCCAAAAATCCTTGCCCCTATCAGGGTCATGAAGCATTTCTCCTGTTTTCTTCTAGCAATTTTATACTTTCAAATCTTTATTTGTGAGTTAATCTTGGTAAGTGGCAAGAGATAGGAATCTAGTTTCATTTTTCTACATGTAGATATACAGTTTTCTAAGCAATATTTATTGAAAAGACTTATCTATCCCCAGTGCGTGTGTGTGCTAGTATTATGTTGCTTTGGCTACCATTGCTTTGTAATATATTTTGAAGTCAGGTAGTGGGATGCCTCTTGTTTTTTTGTTTTTTGTTTTCCCCTTCAAGAGTGCTTTGCTATTCTGTAGTTTTATCCATATTTTAGAATTTAAAAATTAACTTATTTGAAGAATGTCATTGGTATTTTGATAGGGCTTGAATTTCTGTAGTTTCTACTGAGAAGCATAGACATTAAAAAATATTCTTCAAATCCTTGAACATGGAATATCTTTCCATTTTTTGTGTCCTCTTTAATTATTTCATCAATGTTTTGCAGTTTTCATTGTAGATAACCTTAACTTTCTTGGTTACATTTATTCCTGGATTTTTTTTTTAAATTTTTTTTTTAGCGCTTGTGAATGAAATTGCTTTATTGAGTTCTTTTTCAGATAGTTTGCAACTAGCACATAGAAATGCTACTGACTTTTGTATGTTTATTTATATCCTGTAAATTTGCAGAATTCATTTATTAGCTATTGATGGAGTCCTTACGGTTTTCTATAGAAAACATCGTGTTGTCTGCAAACAGAGAAAATTTGACTTTCTGCTTTCTCATTTGATTGCCCTTTAACTTTTTTCCTTTGATTACTTGCTCTGGCTAGAACTTGCATTACTGTGTTGAATGAAAGTAGGCCTCCTTTTTTTCTTTTATTAGCAGATTTTAGAAAAAAATTTCAAAATTTCTCCGTTCAATATAATGTTAGTTATGGGGTTTTCATACATGGACTTAATTGTGTTGAGATATATTCCTTCTATGAATAGTTTTTTGAGAGTTTTTGTCATAAAGGGATTTTGAATTTTATCAAACGTTTTTCCTGTTAGTTTAGATGATCATATGGCTTTTGTTCTTCACCTTGCTAATGTGATATATAATATTTATTGATCTCCATATATTAAACCATTCAAGATCGTAATGAGTTATCTTTTTAATGTGACATGAAATCCATTTGCTAGTATTTTGCTGACAATTTTTGCAACTATGTTCATCAGGATTATTGGCCTTTTTGTATGTGTGTGTGTGTGTGTGTGTGTGTGTGTGTGTGTGTGTGTGTGTGTGTGTATTTTAATTGTACTCTTGCCTGATTTTGGTATAAGGGTAATGCTGTATTTGTAGAGATGAGTTTGGAAGAATTCATTCCCTTCAATATTTTGAAATAGTATGAGAATAATTGGCATTAATTCTTCAAATGTGTGACAGAATTCAGCAGTCCTCCTTAGGTTTTGGACTTTTACGAGATAATTTTTATTGCTGATTAAAGTATATTACTCATTGCTCTGTTCAGGTTTTTTATTTAATCATGACTCAATCTTAATAGATTTGTGTGTCCAATAATTTGTCTTCCTCTATGTTTTCTAATTCATTGGTATATAAGTAGGTGTACATAATAGTCTTTAGTTGTTTATATTTTTGTTATATCAGTTGCAACAACTCCTTTTTTCATATCTGGTTTTATTTATTTGAGTCTTCTTTCTCTTCTTTTAAGTTAGCCCAGGTAAAAGCTGTCGATTTTGTTTACCTTTTTAAAAAATAATGCCTCATTTAGTTAATTTTTTTGTATTTTTGTTTCTATTTTATTTATTTTTGCTCTGACAGTAATTGTTATTTTTTCTTCTACTAAGTTGGGGTTTTGTTAGTTTTTGTTTTTCTCTTTCTTTGAGGTAAAACATAAGCTATTTTATTTGAGCTCTTTTTACTTTTTGATAAAGCCATTTATTGCCATAAGCTCTCTCTTTGAACTGTGTTTGCTGCATCCCATGGATTTTGTTAGGTAGTGTTTTCATTTCCATTTGTTGTATTTCCATTTAATTTTTATGTTTGTACAATTTCTAATGTTCCTTTTGTTATTGATTACTAATTTTATTTCATTTTATCAGAAAAGATATTTGATATGATTTCAATTATTTAAAATGTGTTGGCCTATAATCCTAGCACTTTGGGAGGCTGAGGTGAGAGGATTGAATGAGCCCACAGATTCAAGACCATCTTCGGAAACTTGGCGAGACCTCATAGCTATAGCAAATTTAAAAAATAGCAGGGTGTGGTGGTGCATGCCTGTAGTTCTAGCTACTTAGAATGCTGAGGAGGAAGGATCATCTGAGCTTAGCAGGTTGAGGCTGTGGTGGCTGTGAGCATGTTACTGCACTCTAGCCTGAATGACAGAGTGAAACTTCAAAACAAAACAAAACAAAAATTTTTTTTAAGACTTGTTTGTGCCCTAAGAGACAGTTTAGCTTGTGAAATGTTTCATTGGTTATTAAAACGAATGTGTATTCAACAGATTTTGGATGAATTGTTCTGTAAATGTTTGTTAGAACCATTTGGTCTAGAGTACAGGTTAACTCATATTTTGTTGTTATTGTTTTGGTCTGGATGATCTTCCAATTGATGAAATTACCTTTTATAGTTTCTTATTATTATTGTGTTGCAGTCTTTATCTTCCTCCGAGTCTATTAATATTTGCCTTCTATGATTAAGTGCTCTGATGCTGTGCGCATATATTACTTCAATTGTTATATTGTTCTTTGACTCCTTTGTCATTATATAAATGGTCTTTTTGTCACTTTTATCAGTTTTTTTTCCTTAAAATTTCTTATCTGATGTAAATACAGTTACTCGTGGTATTTTTTAATTTTCCATTTGCTTGAAATAATGTTTGCCTTTCAGTTTATGTATATTCTTAAGGGTGAAATGAGTTTCTTATAAGTAGAATATAGTTGGGTCGTTTTTTATTTCAGCCACTCTACATCATTTAATTTGAAAATTTATTCCATTTACATTCAGAGTAATTATTGATAGGCAAGGACTTATTTCTACCATTTTATTACCAGTTTTCTAGTAGCTTCTGGATTTTCCTTTCTTACTTTTCCTCTTCCTTTGTAGAAGTAGTTTTCTCTAGTAGAATGTTTTCATTTCATGCTTTTTATTTTTAGTGTATCTATCATAGACTTCTCTTTGCAGTAACCATGAGATTTACAAAACAAAAATCTTATAATAAGTTGTTTTATTTATTTTATTATAATTTTATTATAGACATGTGGGGTACAAGTGAGAATTCACTACATAAATAGTCTTTATGCAGGTGAAGTTTGGGCTTCTGACTGGCCCTGACTCCTCCTGATAGGGGACCAGCTACCGTTCGTGTTGTCATGTGCCCCTCACCCTCCTTCCTCCCTTCCTCCCCTGGTATTGCCTAGCAATTGCCAATCTCTTCCTTGTGTTAATGTGACTATTTTTCAGAGTGAGATTCCAACTCACAAAAAAAAAAAAAAAGAAAGATACAACATTCAGTTCTTTATTTTTGTGATATAGTATGATGCGCCCCAACTTCATATAATTTACTGCAAAGTTCATGGTTTTGTTCTTCTTTGTGGCTGAATAATACTTCACCATGTATATGTACCACATTTTCTTTCTCCAGTCCACTTTCAACGGGCAGTAAGATTGTTTCCATGTTTTTGCTATTATGAATAGTGCAGTAAAAACATGTGTGCAGATATCTTTTTTGTAGAACAATTTATGCTACTTTGGGTATATTCCCAGGAGAAGGATTGCTGGATTACATAGAAGGTCAGTATTTAGTTCTTTCAGGAACTACCACACTGTTTTCCATAGAGGATGAACTAGCTTGCACTCCCACCAGGAGTGTAGAAGTTAACAGTGCAACTTAATTTTGATCACAAAGAAAATAAGACATTTAAAAATGTAAACACTATTATTACTGAATTTATAGTATGACTATTAATGTATGATTTGTCTGTATAATTACTTTTTCATGTGAGTTTTTAATCTCTTCAGATATTTTATTTTTACCTGTAAACATCTCTTTTTTCAGTTTGAAGAAATTCCTTTGGCTTTTTTTTTTGTAGAATAGGTCTGGTAACAATGAATTATTTCAGCTTTTGTTTGTAGTAAAGTGTTTATTTCTTCTGCTTTCTAGAGGATAACTTTGATGGGTACTATATACTTGGTTGGAAGTTTGTTTTGTTGTTGTTGTTTTTTCAGTACTTTGACTATATTATTTCTCTCCTTTTGGCCTGCAAGTTTACCACTGCCAGGATTAACTAGATTTCTCCACTATCTTTTATGTGTCTCTTCTCTCATTGCTTTCAGGATCCTCTCTTTGTCTTTGATACTTGAAAATTTTATTATAATATATGTTGGGTAGTATTATTTGAATTAAATTTGCTTGTTGAATCCTGTATCTGGACATTTATATCTTTCTCCAGGTTGGAAAGTTTTCTGTTATTTTTCTGAATAAACTTTATATTTCTTTGTCTTTCTTAACTTCTTCTGAACTCCAATAATCCAAATAATTGCTCTTTGACATTGTCACATGTACCCTGTGTGCTTTCTTTGCTCCGTTTCATTCTTTTTTTTCCTTCTCAGTGTATTTTTAAATACCCCACCTTTGAGTTCTCTGATTTTTCCTTATATTTGATTGATTCTGCTGTAATTGTCTTGCATTTTTCATGTTGTTTCTTGTATTTTCAGCTCCAGTGCTTTTGTTTGTTATTTCAATTATTTCAATTTTTCTTTCAAATTTTTTGTGATGCATTTTTTAACTGTTCTTTTCATTTTCTCTAATTTTTCCAGCTTTTTAAAAACAGTTATTTTGAATTTTCTTTGTCTAGAGATCACAGACATCTCCATCATTTTAAGATCGTCTAAAATGGTACCTTATTTTGTCCATTTGATGATGCTCTATTTACCTGAAAGTTCTTGATCTTTATGAACATGTGATAATTTATGTGCATAGATATATTAGGTATTTATTTCAGACTTCATAGTTTGACTTTGTGCATGTCGTTCTTCTATTTTTCTTCAGATTGTAAGTATTCTGTTGTGCTTGAGCTTATGATACCTGAAAGTGTCTCAGAATTAGAGGGTACTCTGGGTCCAGGGTTTTTGTATATCTCATGAGGATTCCAAGATTGTTGTGACTGTCCACCCAAAATGTACCTGGGGAAGACCCTAGGATGGTACTCAAGCTACATAAGAAAGTCGCCTAGAGATCCAAATATGAAAGATTGTTCTAGTAGTTCAGGTGAATACGTCTCCCAGCAGAACTTGCAAAGATGGAGAAATGTTTTTATTGCAGTGAGATAGACAAGACTCAAGACAGGGATTCTTCAGGAATTGCTGTAGTACAGAGCCTGGTGAACATGTCTCATTGACTCTGATGGGTGCATGTTTCCCCACTGGTCCTTAAACAGGTGAACTAGTTTCCTAATTTCAGTGTGAGGGGCTGGAGCTGACACTGGGCCCCTTCAGTATCTCTCGTGGGACAGAGGGTGACAAGGCTACCATACTTGGCACCATACAGATGGGCACTTGTCTCCCGGTAGGTCTTTACACAGGCAGGATAGGTCTCCCTCTCTAGAGGGAGAGGTCAAAGCTAAAATTGTTCTCTCTGGAAATCTGTTGTGGCACAAAGGTTAGTGAACCCATCATGAAAGCTCATATTCCTGGGCTGCAAAATATGGGTGTGTCTCCTTTGGGGTTTTGTGTGAGCAGTTATAAGCTGGAACCTCAGGTAACAGGCTGCAACCAAGGCATAGGGAAGCTTTCACGTTGACTCATGAGACTTATGTTAGTAGGCAGATGAGACTCTACTGAGGCACTAGTACATACAGTTCCTTCTGGACTCAATAACAGATGGTTTGTTTGCTGTCTCAAGATTAAACAGAGTTGTGAAAAAGTTCTTCGGGAAATGGGGCTGTTTTTCGGTTTGAATCCTAGGGCAAAATCTATAGTATTGCACTCTCAAAACAGCCTTCCTAGACCTATAATACCATCAGTGTTTCACAACTTTCTAACTAAATCCCTAGGTTCCCTTGAGAGACTTTTGCTTGTGGATAGGTGCAGAATTCTTGTGGTTGTGGAAGAATCTGAGTGGGTTACCGCCTATTCTGCCATCCTGCTGACATAATTCTGAAACACTCTGAGTTTCTCTTGTGCTAGGATCCAAGAGACTACCTAATTTTGTCACCAGAAGGGATCAGGCATAGACACTTCCTGACATGTAGAAGAAAATACGCTGTGCAGTTTTGTTTTCTCTGCTTACTTGCAAGATTGTACTGCCTACAGCAGGATTAAACAGGTGAGTTTGACATGGGATTTCATTTGTCAGAGTGAATCATCCACAATCACATAAATTACTTTTTCAGGAGTGCTTGTGATTGCCCCTAGGTGGCAAACTTAAGCCCACAATCAAAATAGTGCCATGAAGTTAACACACTCTTTTAAATGCTAAAGAAATTGATTTTAATTTCTTTATATGCATAGCCCTGGAAGATAAAGAAGATATTATAAAATAAGAATAAAAATTATGCCCACATGGCATAACTTCAAGGATCCTCTTCCTGGATATCATTTTCTGAGACATATAAAACTTTTTCTGAAGACTCTAATTAGGATGGTGTGTTTTTTTTATTTATTTTGATTTAAAAATATATTTTCCTAAATTGTAGATGTTCATTATTCAGAAGAACATATAACAATAAGAATATCAGAGGACACAGGATGTAGTAATTAAATTATTTTACAAATCTATTCATTCATCTAATATTTAGTGAGTGCTTATAATGTGCCAGAGGAAAGAATAATAAATAGAATAAATGTATTTTGTGAATTGGTAGAACTGATATTTTTGGAAAATGGAAACTTGCTAAGACAGATAAATAAATAAACACAAAATAAGATACTTTCATAGATTAATAAAGGCAATGAAAAAAGAAAATAGTTGAAGAGATATCTGCACTCCCATGTTTAACACAGCATTATTCACAATGGCAAGATATGGAATTATTCCAAGTTTCTATCAGTGGATTAATGGAGAAAGCAAATGTGGTATGTATACACAATGGAATATTATTATGCCTTTAAAAATGTGGAAATTCTGTCATTTGCAACAATATAGGTGAATCTGGAAGACATTATGATAAGTGAAATAAAACAAGCATAGAAAGACGAATACTGAATGATCTCACTTATATGTGAACTCTAAAAAAGTTGAACATGTAGAATTAGAGAGTAGAATTATGGTTACCAGAGGCTAGGGGGAGAGGAAGGAAGAAATGAGGAACTGTTGATCAAAGGGTGAAAAGTTTCAAACGAATTTTCAAATGAAGACTAGGAATAGGTTTTGAGCTTTATTGTACAGAAGAGTGACTATAGTCAATAATAATGTAGTGAATATTTCAAAACAACTAAAGAGTACATTTCAAATGTCTCACCAAAAAAAAGATGGATAATTGAGATAATAGATATGTTAATTACCTTAATTTAATGATTTCATATTGTATACATATATCAAAACATCACATTTACCCCATACATTTATATAATTATAAACTACTAGTGAAAAATCATAATAATCATAAAAAGAAAATAAGTTAGAAATGAGAGTTTGTGCCACTTTTCAATTGTACAACGAAGTCTTTGAGGTATTTAAGCAAAGACATAGATAATAAATATGATTATATAAATTCAAGATTATGTATAGAAGTAATAAGCTATCCAAAGGTGGGAAGTGGCAGAATATTGTAGAGGAACGGAGAGCCAGTAAGCATGACTTTAAAATAATGATAGTCAAGGTGACGATAGTTCACAGAATTAGCACCTTCTCTTCATATTTTCTCCAAATTCTAGTATAAGTGGTTGGTCTTATGGTATAAGAGACTGAAAACTGGCTGAACATGGTAACTCAAGCCAGTAATCCCAGCACTTTGGAAGTCCAGGATGGGAGGATCACTTGAGTTCAGGAGTTCGATGTTATGAGAATAATGACCACCTTACTGAACTCCAGCCTGGGTTAAACAATGAGATACTGTCTCTAAAACACACAAAAAAGAAGATACTGAATGTCTGGCTTTGGCTGTAACTACTAAGAAAGAGAAGAAGCCCTAAACTCCAGGAGCTGGCCTAATACCACAAGCTAGACCATGGTGTTGCTATGGATTATGAAGGTTCTCACAGTTTTGGTGGTCACCTGCTAAACACAGGTTATTTCACAGAAAATTGACATCAGACTAGATCACTCATAAGCATAGCTCCACTTTCTTACATTACCCCCTAAATCAACTAACACAAGCCAAAGTATGTTTCTTTTCTATCTTCATACTTAGATGCTCCACAGTCCCTCATGGTGTGAATCTTCCCTCCTATGTACGCAATGACTAATAACCAGATTGTTCAAATACAGGTGTATTCCTAGAGGTCTTTGGTTAGAGAACATTTACTGTAACCATTCCTTGCATTGAATATAAGCACTAGAATAGCACAAAGATTTTATTTTCTAGTGTGCCTTTTTAGCCAAATATTTTATATTATCTTTCTGACTTAGATCTAGGAGCCAAGAAAAAGGAAAAATTACTTCCAGACTCATAATTTTTATTTATATTCACTTAATGTTACATTATTGAGAATTTAACCTCTCCTGTCCTGAGCACACTATTAGAGAGGCTAATATGTCTTGCTTATAATGTAAATGAATTATAAAATAGCTAAGTGGATAAAAAAGGTTATCGAGGAAAATTGCAGATAAGTTCTCAAGAATAAGTACACTTCCAAGCACCCCAGTTTTAGTATAATTACCAATTAGCCTAGAACAACATAATAACGGTGTAACATATGGAAATTGCCTCAAAATTATAGAGAACTGACAGTGTGTGTTTATTATATAGGGTGCTTCATGAAATGTATTCATACAAAATGATTTGAATTAAAATTTTAAGATTAAAAAATGGTTGAGATATAGTTACTCAAAAAGAGACTGAAAATTACTCAAAGATTAAATGTTTAGAAAAAGTTGATTTAGTATCTAAGAAAATTCAACCTGACTCTTTAATATTTAAAAAAAGAAAGAAAAGAAAAAAAGTTGAATACCAGAAAGAGCCCTATTTGAAAAAGAAAATTTTATTCAAAGCAGTTGGAATTAAAATATATAAGTTATGGAAGTGGGGCACTCTTTCACATTAGATCTATGTTTCCAAAAAGAAATAATGTTCATTCCAATAATTCAAGATTATAAATATAAAATTAAAAGTAAGCATTATTTTAAACAATTTTTAAATGTCCCAACCCTAAATTTAACACTAGATACCTGTAACTGTCAATATCTGTGTTGATTGTAAGTTGAGTATGTGCACATACAGGTAATTTATACTTTGTACAATGTTTTCTGTCTCTGATGTAATTTCTGTGAGTCAGCAAATTGTATAATTCAGATCAAAATATCAAGGTAGAAACTCTTATTTTATGAGAAACTGTTTGGTTTAATAGAGTATGAGTGACTCATTTTTAGAAATATTCAATTCTATAAGTCCTAGTGAATGAATTAAGAGGCAACCTGAAGCTATTTGATATCACCTCTGAATGATGGATAATTTTTTAAAAATTGTCATTTGGTATAATATTTTTCTTTTCAAAAACTGAAGAGAAAATAAAATACATAAAAATAAGTCAATTTATCTGATGAAAGATGAAGTTAAATTTGGGAACGTACTTCAAAATCTCGGCAGAGATATCATACTTTTATACCCCTGATTTAAATTTGCCAATCTTTAATCCCAACTAATTTTCTTTACTATGAGATGTTTGTGATATATCTTTTTGTCAATGCCTTTCCATTTCTTCAAACTGACTTATCTTTCAATCCTTGGTCTTATTGTCCATTTTGTGAAAGAAAAATGAGTAAATTGCATCTCTGGAAGAATATCTGGATTTGATTGAATGTGTGATTAGAGATAAGTAGTCAGTTTAGCAGGCTACTGAGATATCTAAATGTGTAAAAAAAAAAAGTACATTAAACTGTACATGAACAGTGTGTGAGCTTGCACTAACGTGTTTCAACAATGAGATGGTAATGGGCCAGACAGGCAAAACTTCTAGTAAGAATTTGGAGTTCCAGTCTTATTTTCAGAAAATAGAACAGCTTCCTAAGTACCTTGTTAGCAGTCATCAGAAAGAATGCAGCACTTTAATTTTAAGTCAGAAATGAAATCTGTGATTTTTAAAAATATATGTTAATTTCAAAATTTGAAATTGTTACTGGTAGCAGGAAGTTACAGGGACCTAGGTATCTAGCACCAAGAAAATATAAATATGTTATAATTGCATTTAGCAATCATTAAATATGTATTAGATACTATTATGTGCAACGCATTGCTCTTTGTGTTGAGTACAGCAGTGTAATTGCAGTAATATTGTGTAGCAAGCAGTTATGAATTAGATATATACAGCAACATGAGTCAATCATAAAAATGTGTATTGAAATAAAAATTGTTGAGAACAGCACTATGTATCTATAACACAATTCCAGGACACATATCAACAAACACAAGTATATATTTCAAGGTTGTATACCTACTTGATAGTGATAGATTGACATAGACAGGTAAGCACAGTCACATATGTGTATGTATGTGGAGGGAGAGAGACAGATAGGCACAGAAGAAGAAATACAGGGAAAAAATGCAGAATGAGAGAAATATATTGGGGATATATAAGAATGCATATGTAGGGATATAGGAATGCACATATTAAATGAAGTGGAAAGTAACAACACAATATCCACATATCACAATATTTTTATAAAGATTAAATTAGCACATCCTCAAATAATAATGTATATTTTTCCAAAGCAGTATACATATACATATAATGTGACACAATATGACACTAACTTTTGATATGGTTTTCCAGAAATTTATTTCCTGATATTCACACTCTTGTGTAAGTCTTACTCTTCGTGTGGGTTGAATCTAGTACTTAAACTATCTATGGCAGAAGTGAAGAGATGTGACTTCTGTGATTAATTATAAAAGCCTGGGATTTTCATGCTGCTGACATTGTCTATTGTCGTTTCAGCTTGCACACTTTGATAAAGCAAGCTGCAGTGTTGAAGGAGTCCACCTGGAAAGCAACTAAGAGTGGCCTCTAGCCAGTAGGCGCTGACGAACAGAGGTACTCAGTCAAACACTCTTTGAGAAACTGAATCTTTACGCCAACCATATCAGTAATCGTTGACACCAATCCTGCTGCAGGCAAACTTTCAGATGAAAATGAATACCCTGGGCTAAAACCTTGATTGTAACCTTGTAAGAGATTATGAATCAGAGAACCTAGCTAAACTGTGCCTGTATTCCTGACTCACAGAAACTCTGAAATGATAAACATGAATTGCTTGAAGTCACTAAGTTTTGGGACAGTGTGCTATGCAGCAAAAGTCAGCTAAAGACAAATAACATAACACTTATACAAGCATATCTGAAGACACATTGCAAGAGGAGGAACATGTACTGTACATATAGAATGAAAGGGGAATAAATACAGGAGAAAAAAATAGATATAGGACAAAGCAAGCAGTGTCCATAAAGAGAAATGCAAGATTAACTTAAATGTATTTGTGTCTCATACAAATAATATCCTAAAATAGTATGTACTGAGGAGAGAATAGGTATGGTGGGTGTATTTGTCTGCTGAGACTGCCATGTCAAAATACAATGAATTTGATGGCTTAAACCACAAAAGCATACTTCCTCGAAGTTTTAGAGGTTAGAAGTTCAAGATCAAGTGCCAAGGGCCATCAGTGTAGGTTTCTGGTGAGGCTTCTCTTTCTGGCTTGAAAATGGCCATCTTCTGACTGTAACTTCACATGGCCTATTCTCTGTGTGTGTGTCACAGAAAGAAAGAGCTCGCTGGTGTCTCTTCCTCTTCTTATAAGGACACCAGTTCTACTGGATTCAAGTACCATCCTTATGACCTCATTTACCCTCAATTACCTCCTTAAAGGATCAAGTTCCAAAAGTATTCACATTGGGGAACAGGGCTTCAATATATGAATGGGGGTGGGCGGAGCACAATTCATTCTATAACAATGAGTTGTTTTGTTTCCTGTCTTTCTGAAAAGAATCCAATATTATGGAGCTTTAACAATGAGTGCTGCTCAAGGAACAAAGATCTGTGTGTTCGTAAATATATATGAACAAAACATTTAGAAATCCTGTCAAATATAGCAACTTGCATTTTCAAAAAGAGAAAAAAAAAGATTACCTTCTGGGATTTTTTGACTTGTACTAAGCAAGGCCTTTTATATTTAGCCATTACTTTCAACAAATTCAAATACTTTAGTGTGCAATTATCCATTTTAGGGTAACTCTGTAGCTCTATAGTCATTTTATTGATTTTCATTCCTCTTAGCCAAAGAGAAAATGATCTAACCAACAGTTGCCTGTACTTGTTTCAGATACACTTAGCTAAATTCTAAAGGGTTAAGAGTTTATTTCATCATAGGCCGTTTACATTCTAATTGTGGGTTAAAATGTTTCTATTTAAAGTAATTTCAACCACCTGACAATAGGTAAATTTTTTATTTGCAAATTTTTATGAGTCCAAATATGTAGGTCAGTGAAATTAACTTATATTTACTAGGTTAAACCTAATATTTTCAGTATATTATAAATTGTGTGGGAAAGTCTGTGGGACTTCACCTCCACCCTATGGCCTAT
The DNA here is from genome assembly GCF_000164805.1 of Carlito syrichta. NCBI lineage: Eukaryota > Metazoa > Chordata > Mammalia > Primates > Tarsiidae > Carlito > Carlito syrichta. Next base: position 430,409 of record NW_007258172.1, on the reverse strand, counting down.
AACTATTAGAGGTCATTTTTGTAGTTTTCTCATAAAATTTTATTGATTTTATTTTCCTACTTTCTTCTTTGTATGAGAATGGACTGGTTTCATTTTCTGTGCTGCAAAATGTCCAGAAAACGCTATACGTATTTTTATGTAGCTGACATTATCTTCCTTAATATTTAAAAATATTTTGCACTATAATTTATCATATGTGGACATATAAGAAAGATGCCCAGTTCTCATATTTTATTTGAACTATGTTTCAACAAATAGAGGTCATTGGAACTCTTCCCTATCTTAACTGACACAATATATTCACTCCTACTTCCCTCTTTTTGTAGTCAGGATATTTCTTCATATAACAAATTCAATATCCCAAAAGATAATAGTGATTTTTTAGACACAGAGAAAAATAAAGTTTTTTAAAATAAGAAAACTCTACTTCTGGTTATAAAATGAAATTACCTAGTTCCTTAAAAAACAGGGAAATGAGCCAAAGATATTATTTTAAGAAAACAAAAATATTCTATACTAAAATCCACATCGATATCTGCAAATTCACAATATTTAGTGAATAGAAATGGACACTGAGTATTTACAGAACATAAAATTGAAGATTATTTATAGAAAGAAATATGTATGCAGACATTATCAAAAGAAAAGAAATGCACTTGGTAATGATAGCCTGGTTTGAGCGATAATCTATGAATTGAATACAAGGAACATATTTGGATTTTAATTTAAGATATACATTAAGTAGTATTATTAGAATTTGTACTGAAAATATATTGAAAAAATACCAATAGATGGTGCTGCTGTGATTGAATTTGATTAAACTTCATGAGAATCTGACCCTAGATTCCATTATTTTTAGCTTCTTATACACCTTTGTCTCCCAGTCTACTTAGAAACTGTTCGATAGTGAACTGGTTATAAAATATCATCAAGGATAAAATGTTTTTAAGTATTTGAGAGTCATTTCTATCACCACCATTTAAAAAATAGGTCAGAGATCATAGCTATAAAAAATAGACTGCTCAAGGTGGTACTTATCTTATAAATGAATATACAAGTGCTTGATTCAAATAGAGGTTATGAATTTTGCATAAAACCCTTCATCAAGGTTGAATTACATAATGTCTCACCTAATAGCATATCTATGTGACATTTCTTGTCAATCATTATTTCTCTTAGGCTAAACATTTGATTTGTAAGATATAAAGTGAATTTCAGTGACTGTAAAAAAACCTGTTTATAATTTGCAATTAAACATGAGTGGTAAGACTACCAAATTCATAATGTAAAAGTATAAAAACTATGATTTTGGAACATTTAATATTTATAGTAAACACCAAAGCTCTTAGCATACTTTAATTTTATTTTTAAAATACTTAATTATAAAGACTATAAATTAATTCAGATGGTTGACATAAGAATTATTGTGATAAAGTTTGATATCTGAAAATTGTCAAAAAAGAAATCATTTCTCACAATTAAATGTTAATAACAAACCTTTAACTTGACACTTATATGACAAGTTTAAAGTATATTTATTTGAAACTCTGATAGACCTTAAAAAAATAACTGCTAAACTGAATCAAGGCAAATATTCAAAAGTAAATTAATTTTTTAAATTATTTCTTTTCTTTCTTCTTTCAATAAATTAGTACTACGAATTTAAAATAGCTTAACCAGTAAAAGTGGAATTTTTAAAATATAAAACAAAAGAGTTCTTAACCAGACTTATTCCCTAGATTTTTGTCTGTTCTCTTTCTTAATCACTTTGGCTAGTCTATCATATTGCATCATAGAATGCTGTATAGTTATGACACCAAAAACTTTTTTAAAATTTATTTATTTAGAAAGAATTTATTGAGAGGACAGAAAAGTTCTCACAGTGGGGAAAACTAATTTATTTGAAAGAAAATATGATTTATACAACACAGTCTCTTTAGTACTTAAAATAGTAAATGTTACTAATAAATGACTTGTGTCCCTCCCATTCATATGTTGATGTCCTAACGCCCAGTTTCTCAGAATGTGACATTATTTAGAGACAGGGTCTCTAATCAAGTTAAAATACAAACATTAGGGTAGATCCTTGTTTGATATGAATTGTGTCTGTATAAAAGAGAAATTTGATGACAGACACCATCGAGGAAAGATGATATGGAGAGACACAGAGAAGACAGCAATATAGAAATCAGGGAGAGATTCCTGGAACAGAGTCATCCTTCGTAAACCTCAGGAAAGAAACAACCCTGGCCAACACCTTCAAGTTCTAGTCTTCAGAAAACTATGAGAAAATAAATTTTTGCTGTTTAAACCAATCAAATTTTAGTTCTTTAAATCACTCAGCCATAGAACACTAACCTATTAATTTACTGCCCATAATATTTGTGAAAACTTTGAAACTGTGTCTTATAATTCAAACAAGTTGATAATGTTATAAAAAATGCTATTTCAAAAAGCAATCTTCTGACCACTGATACATAATGTAATATGTACATATTTTTTCTCTTGAATATTTCTACTTTTTCTAATTTCATTTTACTGAAGAATACATATGTAACCATGTTAATATGAAATAGTTATTTTCTAAAAAAATGAGTTATTGTGAATACAGATAAATAATGTTTACTCCAATAATTTGCAACAGATTATTTTAAAAATATATGTATTGAGGCCCATATTTAATAGAATGTCATATTTTTGTGATCATACAGCTCTGCCATAATTAACTCATTGAAAATGAAAGAAAATATGGAGGTCAAGTATTGAGGTATTATATAAATCTTTTATACTCTACCAAAAATTCTACAGGCTCTCCATTTTCTTCTTATTATTCTTGCAATATCAATGATAATCTAAGAAACTTAAAGAATCTAGTGTAAAGAAAACCTCTTGACTCTTCCAATTTGGTGTGGGATATACATTTCCTGATATAAGTTTTTATGAATCTGCTTTTATAATAAATCTGGAAGTACATAAATAATCAATTCTTATTAAGAAGACAATAATGGCTTTTAGTTGTTTCATCAGAAGAGGCAACACCTGAGATATGTACAGGTGTAATAGACTGGGAGAAACAGTAAATGTTTGGAAAGGATAAAGGTCAGAGTTACATTAAGTTAGAATAATAATTCTTCTTAGTTTTTACCTAATTTTAAGTCTAATTTATCTATAACTTTCTCATATTTTTTTTCCAAAATGAAAATGGTGTCTGAAGTCACTCACATATTTTATATATTTGCTAATCTAAACTTTGAAGTAGTTTAGACCAAAATTCCTGCTTCTTTGACACATTAACAATAGCAAAAATAATAATAACTGTATTTTGGATGCACACACACACACATACACCTACTCACCTACTCACCCATCATAAGTAAAGCAGAGGCATTTGTCCTTGTTTTAAGGATGGTTGCTAGAAAACATTCAAGGTAATCTACACATATACAAGTTATGCATTTCAAATAATTACTAATAAAACTAGAAATTTGTTTTGTGCATTAAAATGATACATTAAATGAAGAGTCACGTGGAAAATGTAGGGCAAGTGTAGACATGATTTTTTAAATTTGTTTTATAAGGATATGTTGAAAGAGACGTATTACTCAGCAAGATCATAATATTGGTTGATACAAGTATGTCATGACCTCATTAGAGTTCAAAAAGAAGCAAGCCTGTAGGACATTCTCAGCTGTTAAGATAAGAGTCTGTGGGACCTTTAATACCCACTCAGGGCAGATGAATGCTAGTCTGGAACTTGGAGTCCATATGGGAAATCTTTGTGAAAAAATTTTTAAACATATTTTTTAAAGGTTAGGAAGAAAAAATGATTTTTTTTTTTTGTTGCAGGTATAATTCTGTCAAAAAGACTCTCTTCAAATAAGTCTATCTCTTGATTTCATGCTCCAATACTTTTACGTTTTGAAATATATTGTTGGGATAATGTAAGAGTTACTTCACCATACCCTTTTAACAATGTAAAATACTCAAAATAGTTTTTTTAAAAAACTCTAACATTTACTATTTTATATGCAATGTATGAAACTTGAGACACTGGGAATACTGTATTAAGGATATATATTAAAACAACAACAGCCAAAAACCTAAAATAAACCTGACTTGAAGACAGGTTATGATATATATGGCAGTAGAATGAAGCATTGCATGAACAAATCCAAATTAAACAAGAAATTGACATGTTGGAAGCAAGGGTTTTAATGATATTGCCAATGGCAGTTTCAGGGCAAGGTTGTTTTTGAATTAGGATGTCAATATTTCTGGAAACTCTCTAAGCAGAGGACAAAGGAACAATCAAGAGAACATTCTAATTTAAAATTTTAACCATGTCAATAATACCTTACACAATTTAAAAGTCTCTACCCAATATAGCTTTACCACATTTCTCTTCACTTTTACTCTGTCATCTTTTCCAGCTTCCTACCATGTTATTTCCACATGCACAGAACTTATTATTTTTTATCAAATGTAATATTCTTACGCCTCTGCACTTGAAAAATATTATTTATTTTAATAAATACCTTTAATCTGGCTAAATAAAGAGTAGAGTCAACTATCTCTAGAACTTTCATTCAAAAATCAGGGCAGTAAACATTTCTATATTTTCAAAGTTTATATCTAAGTCAGTTTGCTTAGAAACAGAGTCAGAGATGGTGATTCTTATGCAAGTGGTTTACTAAGAGCATGTTTTCAGAAGAGAACTGTGAGGGAGTTTGTGAAGCAGCATAGAACAAAGAAATAAGCTTAAGCAAAGAGGTGCTTTCAAGGATAGTTTAGTTTTTTACTGATCCCAGGAGTATTTCTGGCCTATAAATTGTACCACAGTATTCACATCATCCTGAGGCATGGAGCTGATTTTACACCCCATGCCAGTGAGTTACTGGACATGATTAGTGCAATCTGCCATGTATCTCTTGATAGAGAATTTTCCATTTGTTAAAGGGGAATTCAAAATGAAGATGGGAGTCTTTTCATAGCAATTGTTCAGTTGTTGGGGTCTTGTTGACAATAACAAGAGATAAACAGGATGAATCAGAATACATTTTCCATTTAGGAAAAAGTGAATTGCATATAAAATTGTAAGAAAGTTTAAAAAAAAACCTGAATGCTGGTTTTCTGTCTTGAGCTAATGAATTAGTGATACTTTTTTTTATTGAAATGGGTAGATTAGAAGAGATTTTGGAGCATAAAATCAAGGTTTTCTATTTGGCCATAATAAGTTTCTGAGAATCCTTCTAGACACGTGAATGCCAATATCAAATGAAGAGTTGGGTATAATCTTCCTGAACTCAAGGGAGACATCAGGTATAGAAAAATGAGTTAGGGAATCTTTAGCATATAGATGATATGTAAAACTATGGAAATAGATGAAACTAACTTGAAAAAGGTTTGTTAAAAAAGAGGCACTCCAATATTTAGAGTTCAGGTACAGGGCAGAGGGCAAAAGAGACTGAAAATTAGTGTGGTAACACTGAAACCAAAACAACTTCCTTCGCAGAATTTATAAAATTATGGTTGGGAATTTTGTAAACTGAGAACAAAAGAGTATTCACATCTGTCAGAAAGATGCTGTTGAAAATCTTGTAAAGCAGATTTTCATTACAATGGTGGTAAAAGAAGTTCACGGAGAATAAATAGTTAAGGAAAGGAAGAAAGTAGAGGCCAAAGTGAATATAACTGAGAAAACTTTTCTGTGGAAGAGAAGAGAGAGGAGGCAGTTCATGAAGAATGAAAGAAAATTCATGAAAGATGAAAGACAATGAAAGGTTAATGAAGTGTTATTTTGTTATAATAAAAAGTACTAAATGTAATTATATTCCAGTGGGAAAAAAATCAGTATATTAATCAGTGTTTTTATGAAACACTTTAATACATACTAATGCAAGTCATGAGATACTTTTATCTTAATAAAAATTATTTTATCTATTTTTATCCATTTATTTCCTATGTGAACTTTGTACATTTTATTTCAAGTACACAAAATAAATTCTATGGTAAAGTAAGGAATTATAAAACTGATAGTATAGAAATGTGGCTGGCTAGAAAATAAGTAAAAATGTATTACAAACATATTAGAAGATGCTTAAAAATACTTAGAGATATACATGTTAGAACAGTAACAAGAATTTTTTTTCAGTTGTTAAATTGACAAAGATAAAAAGTAATTTTTGAAGAACAGTTGGGAGAAAAAGTGATGTCACAAGTTATTGCTACTTGAATATATTGGGGAAAAATTTTGCAGAGGAATTTTACATTACCTTTTTAAATGTTTAACTGTTAAATTTTCAAACTTTGATCCAGCAAATATGCATATGTATGTGTGTGTGAAACTGAATCAACCAGAATACATGCTTGCATATACTCTCCTTTTTGTGGAGGTGTGTGGGCACTGAGTATCAGTGCAGATAGTTCAAACATGTATCTGCGTTCACTCTGTCCATTCAAGGCTGAGAACAGAAAAAAAAGAGGAATGGTATAAATTTCCACTGCTTTTAAAAACTTTTTCTGGAACATGGCAAATGTGAAGCCTATTCATATTCCATTGGCCAGAGTATGTTAGGAGTGTAAGCCAAAAGTCAGTGAGGCAGAAAAGGTTTGTCTGATAGAGATTTGTTTTCTCTATTTTTCTTCTGCCAGGGAAAGATGAGGATTCATTGGAGGGGAAGAAATGAATAATTGCAAGCAAGAAATCCATTCTACCAAGCATCAGTAAGAATTATGACTAAAATTAATGGAAACATATAAAATCAATGAAAACCCCTCGTACCATAATGATAATTAAAAATTAAGTGAACGTTTCACCAGTGAAAGGTACTAAAGCACCAAATCATTATTCTAAACTGATAAATAAGGGAAAATGGGGAAATCCAGTATTTCTCAGCCTCTCCCCCACGTACCTCAGTATAAACACAGGCTGATGAGAGAAAATTTATTCTCTTGTATTTCAGTCTATAAATTAAGAAGACATGATAAAATTATAAAATAACCTTCTCAACCCCCTAAAGAAATAATGAATCTAGGAAGTAATCACAGTGCAGCTGACGTCACACAGAGACAACTGGACATCATGTGCCTCATGATAGAAATACTCATCACTATGAAGTATTATATCTCTCCCTCCTTTGCCAAAAGTAATCCAGCTGAATTGGTTCAAGCTTTTAGATAAACCTATTAATTTACAGAAATGTAATAGGCAAAAAAAATGTGAAATGCAGCTACAGAAAAACAATCTGTGACATTCAGAATATATTAAGCTCTGTAGGACCAATGACAGTTTCTTTAATAAGATGATAGAACAAACAAGGAAGGAGGAGCAGTTATCCAA
>NW_007258172.1:421517-423004 GCF_000164805.1 Carlito syrichta | reverse complement strand
TCCTTAAGTTTTAAGCACAGAACTTGAAATATTTATAGGAAAAGTGATACAGTGTCTGAGATTGCTTTAAACCCAGTTCACTCACCTCAGTCCCCCAAAGGCGTGGGATTACAGGCTGAGCCACCGAGCCTGGCTTGTATATTTTCTAATACCAATTAGGAACAGTATGATAAAACTGCTTAATTAGCAAATTATTTTACGGAAACAAGAATATAACAATAGTAATACTATTAATAGTAAGTTTTTATGACATTTTATTCAAAATTTTACCTACTTCAGGAATTTTTAATAAAAAATATTGATAAGCAGGTAGAAATTTTGTCTCAAAATATTGGTCTGGATTTTATGAAATTCCAAATGAATTCACAGTTGTGACTCAATGACATGATATCCAAAGATTTTATTTTTATGATTTCTGTGATCAAAATTCATTAATATGCTTCACAGCAGTGTCATGCAAAATGAAGGCATAAAATACGTAATTATTGTTTATCATAAATGCCCATCTCAACATTCAGTTTTCTGCCAACTAATTAATTTGTGAAAGTAGTTATTAAATTAACAGAATCTGTCTTACATGTATAGTCTGGCTTGATACTCATTGTCTCATATATTTAACTCATCGAGATAATACACTACAAACTTGTTAACATGCCATTGATACTTGTTGAGAATAGACATGCACAGATGTTTAGACTGCATTTATAATGTAAATGAGAAAAATATGTGGCAAAATAGCGGAAAATAAAATGGTCATAAATGAAACCTAACCATTTATAATATTCTAGCACACTATTTCCAGTTTGTTATATTAAAAACAGAATTTAACAAACACCCTCAAACCAAAGACAAGTTAATGTGAGCTTGAACAATATTTTGTGCATTAATTGACATTTGAAGATTGTTTTGAAATTGTCAATAATAGTGGGTATAAATAAATAGTAGGTATATGTGACTTCATATAACTTTTATAAAAGCTGAAATAAAATATATACATGACTCACTATGTCTCTTGATCTATTTCAGGTGATTACGGTGCTTTAAATCCTCATGAGTTTCTAAAGACCTTATTTAGATATTCTCTTTTGGAATAGCAGATGAAACTTGGAAACAATTGTTTCATTTTAATAAAAACGCCGTCTGAACCAACAAAAAAATCCAGAAAATTACCCCAAAATTTTGTTTCAAATTGTTTACAGAATGGAAGAAGACAAATGTAGGAAATAAAAAAAAAGTTAAGGAAATTTTGAAATTTTTATAGCTTGAAATTTTTATAGCTTGAAAATTTCTAGTCAAGTTCCCAGTAAGAAAAAAGCAAAAATTGTTTGTGAAAGTTAAATGTGTAGATAATTAAAGCTTAACTACATTTTCCATCTGCCTGACACTGGGTAATCTTTCTGATGAAGACAGTAGTTCTAGAAAATAATCATTTCCATAGAATGATCAATCAGTTTCAATTCCTTCAGCAGAATTAAAAATAAAATAAT
>NW_007258172.1:406207-421497 GCF_000164805.1 Carlito syrichta | reverse complement strand
GAGCACATGTGAAATTCAGTTCTTTGTTTCTGTGATAAATCACTTGAGTATGATAGACATAAATCCATCCAAGTCATTGCAAAGTCCATAATTTTGTCCTTTATGTCTGTGTAATATTCCATTGTGCATATGTACCATATTTTTTAACCAATCCACTTTCAATGGGCAGCACTGTTGGTTCTATGCTTTTGCTATTATGAATAATGCTGCAATAAACGTGTGTGCAGGTATCTTTTTTATAGAGTGATTTGAGTTCTTCAAGGTATATTCTCAGAAGAGCAATTGCTGGGTCATATAGAAGGTCAATTTTTAGATATTTTCGGAATTATCACACTGTTTTCAAGAGAGGTGGTCTTAGTTTACACTCCTATCAACAGTGTAGAAGTGTTCACTTTTCCTCACATCTGTTATTCTTTGAGTTATTGAAGAAGGCCAACAACTGAAGTTAGGTAGTATCTCAGTGTGTTTTTAATTTGCTTTTCTTTGATGATTAGTGAGACTGAACATTTTTTCATGTATCTGTTGGCTGCTCATATGTCTTCTGAGAAATGTCTATTCATATCTTTGCACACGATTTAATAGGACTATTTTTTTTTTTCCTTTTGGCACATGTGAGTTCCTTGCAGATTCTGGATGTTAGGACTTTATCAGATACACAGTCAGCAAATACTTTTTCCCATTATGTGGTGTCTCCTCAATCTCTTGATTATTTCTTTTTTATTTACAGCAGCTTTTCAGTTTGATGAGGTCCCACTTGTCTATCTTCTCTCTTATTGGCATGGGCATCTGAGGTTTTGACCATGAATTGGTTGCCTATTCCAATTTCCATAAAGGTGTCCCGCATGGTTTCTAAGATTCTTATTGTTTGAGGTTTTACTTTTAGGTCTTTGACTCATTTAGAGTTGATTTTTGTCTATGATGATAGATAGGGATCCTGTTTTAATCTGCTGCATGTGGACATCCAGTTTTGCCAGCACAATTTACTGAATAGGTTCGGCTCTCCCTAGTGGTTGTTGATGGAGGCTTTGTTGAAGATGAGTTGGTAAGAAATTGAGGTTTTCCTTCTGTAATCTCTGTCCTGTTCCATTGGTTTACATGCCAATTATATTGGTTCTTGTACCAATACCAGGGTGTTTGGGTTATTACAGCTTTATAATAAAGTTGAAAATCTGGAATTATGATACTTTCAATTTTGTTTATTTTGCTAAGTATTGTTTTGGCTATTCATGGTCTTTTAAGTTTTCATACAAATTTCTGTATTGTTATTTCCAGGTCTGAGAAAAATGAATTTGGCCATCTAAACGATATTGGGCTGAATCTGTAGATTGCTTTTGGTAGGATGAACATCTTAACAATGTAGATTCTTCCAAACCATGAGCATGGAATATTTTTCCAATTGTTTGTGTCTTTGATTTATTTGAGGAGTGTTTTGTAGTTTTTATTGTAAATGTCTTTCAATTCTCTGGTTAGGAGAATGCCAAAGTATTTCATTGTGTTGTTGTTGCTATTGTGAATGGGATTGTGCTTTTTATTTGGTTGTTGGTGTATGAGAATACAACTCTCTTTTGCACATTGATTTTCTTCCCTGAGACTTTGCCAATGTCCTTTATCAGTCCAAGGTGTTTTTGATGGATTTTCTTGGGTTTTCAAGATACAGAATCATATCATCAGCAAAGAGGGATAACTTAACTCCCTTTTTTAATTTGGATATCCCTGATTGCCTTCTTTTGTCTGATTTCTCTAGTAAGGATTTCCAACACTCTCTTGAACAGGAGAAGTAAAAGTGAACAGTCTTTTCTTGTTTTAGTTTTCAGGAAAATGTTTCCATTTTATGTCCATTTAGCAATATGTTGACTGTGGGTTTTTCATAGATGGCTCTTACTATTTTATTTTATTATTTACTTATTTATTTATTTTTTGAGTTGGAGTCTCACTCGGTCGCCCAGACTGGAGTGCAGTGGCCGCTCCCAGCCACCGCAGCCTTGGCTGCTGGACTCTGGCGATCCTTCCGCCTCAGCCTTCTGAGTAGCTGGAATTACAGGCATGTGCTACCATGCCCGGCTGATTTTTTGATTTATTGTAGAGGTGAGGTCTCGCTGCCCAGGCTGGTCTCGATCCCGGGGGCTCAGGCGATCTACTCACCTCAGCCTCCCAAAGGTGAGGGATTACAGGCTGAGCCACTGAGCCCGGCGGCTCTTACTATTTTAAAGTATCTTCCTCCTATGCCTAGGTGTTGAAGGGTTGTCACAAGAAGGAATGCTGGATTTTATCCAAAGCTTTTTCTGCATCTAATGATATAATCATGTGGTTCTTGTTTTTACATCTGGTGATGTATCCAATTATGTTTATGGTATTACAGGTGTTGAACCAACCCTACATTCTGGGGATGAAACCTACTTGGTCATGGTGAATAATTTTTGAGATGTGTTGCTCGATTGGATTTGCTAGAACCTTGTTGGCAATTTTGCACCTGTCTTCATCAGGGATATTGGCCTGTAGTTCTCTTTCTTTGTTAGATCTTTTCCCAGTTTGAGTATTTTGTTATCTTCATGAAATAATTTGGGGAGAGTTCTGTCTTTTTTGATTGCCTGGAATACTTTTGATAGGATCAGTAGCAACTCCTCCATGTACGTTTTGTAGAATTCTGCTGGAAAGCCATGTGGTTCAGGACTTTTCTTTATTTATTATTATTATTTTTTGTAGGTAGCTTTCTGATGAAAGAGTCAATTACTCGAATTGTTAATGGTCTATTTAGGGTCTCAGTTTCTTCTTGTTTCAACCATGGGAGGTAGTGTGATATCAGAAATTCCTCCATTTCATTTAGGTTTTTTAGTATTTCCACACAGATGTGCATAATAACCTTTTTTTATTTCTTTGGGGTAAGTTGTGACTTGACTTTTTGCATTTCTGATTCTGTTTATTTGGGTTTTTCCTCTCTTTTTCTTGGTCAATCTGGATGGGGGTCCATCAATCTTGTTTATTCTTTCAAAGAACCAGCTTTTCGTTTTGTTTTATTTATTTATTTATTTTTTCTATGATATTTTTGTCTTCTATGCCCCATATTTGGACTTTTATTTTTGGTGATCTGAATTCTTCTGCTGAAATTAGGATTTTGGTGGTCTTGTCTTTCCAGTTCCCTTAGGCAATTTGTTAGGCTGTTAACTTGTAATCTTTCTATTTTATTGATATGTGTTTTTAGAGATATAAATTTCCCTCTTATAACTGATTTCTTGGTATCCGAGAAGTTTTGGTAAGATGTTTTTTTCATTTTCATTTGTTTCCATTTATCTTTTAATTTCTGTTTTGATTTCTGTGTTGACTCAATATCATGTTCTTTCATGTCCATGTCTTTGTGGGTATTGGGTGAATTTTGTGGTATTGATATTGACTTTTTACCTCTGTGATCTGAGAAGGGACATGACAGTATTTTAGTGTTATGAAATTTGTTTATTCTTGATTTATGATCGATCTTGAAATATGTTCCATGCAGTCATGAGTAGAATGTATTTTCCATGGTTGTTGGGTAGAGTGTTCTATAGGTATGCATTAAGTGCATTTGGTCAAGCATCAAGTTGAAGTTCTTGATCTTCTTGTTGATTTATTGCCTTGATGATATATCTAGGGTGGTTAGTCAGGTATTTAAGTTCCTAGCTATAATAGTACTAGAGTTAATATCTTTTGTTAGTTTACTAACTAGCCATTTTATACATGCTGGCTCTCATGTTTTGGGTGCATATATATTTAGGTTGTTATTTCTTGTTTTTGGATTGAGCATTTTATCATTGCATAGTGTTCTTTTATATCTTTTTAAATTTTTCACAGCTTAAAGGTTGTATTGTCTGATATTAAGATCATACCTCCTGTCTTCTTTTGTGTTTAGTTCACCTGAAAATTTGTTTCAATCCTATAACTTTAAATCTGTGAGAGTCCTTTGTAGTGAGATGTATTTCCTGGAGGCAATATATTGTTGGGTAGTTCTTATTATCTAGTTTGATATTCTATGTATTTTCTGTGGTGCATTTAGTACATTCACATTCAGGCTGATTATTGAGATGTGAAAATTTATCCCTGTCATGAGACTCATAAAATTATTTGTTGTTGTCATTATTATTGCTTTGGTTGTTGTTGCTACTGTTTGTTTGGTTGGTTTTCTTTTGATTTGGGGGTTGATATATGTGTGTTTTCAATTTTGTAGTCATGACACATGGTGTGTTGATTCTCTGTTTTCCTGCATTCTTGGGAGGAGCATGGTCATTATTACTATTATTTTTCTCTGTTTTTAATACCTTCTTAAGCATGTCTTATAGAATTGGTCTGATTCTTAGGGATTAAATATCTGTGGAGGATTTTAATTCTCCATCACTGATGAAGCATAGTTTAGCTGTGTAGGAAATTTATGGTTGGAATTTTTTACCCTTGAGAACTTTGAAGATTGGACTTCAGTCTCTTCTAGGCTGTAGTGCTTCCACAGATAAGTCTGCTGTTATTCTAATTAGTCTTTCCCAGTAAGTGGTCTGACTCTTATGTCTTGCTGCCTTTAAAATTTTTTCTTTTATATGTACTTTATGTCAGTGAATTACTTTGTGTCTAGGAGTTGGTCTTCTCATTTGATGCTATATACGTGTTTTCTGAATCTCTTGTGTTTGGATGGTCACATCTCAGATGAGATGAGGGAAGTTTTCTTGGATAACCTCAGGGAATGTTTGTTCCAAGGTGCTTTTTGTCTCCCTTTCTGCCACAAGAATGTCAATCAGGTGCAAGTTTGCTCTTCTTGTAGGCTTTGTTCCATCTTTAAAAGCTTCTCTTCTATGGTTTTAACAGTTTGGGTTACTTCCATATTTTTTTCTTCAAGGTCTGATGTTCTTTATTCTGCTTGGTTAATTCTGCTTTCCATGCTTGTCAGTTAATTTATTTTGTTTATTGTATTTATTGTCTCATCTCAGTTATCAACTCTTTCATTACATGTTCCTGTCTTTCTTCATTTCTACTCATCCTTTCTATCCATACTTTGATATCTGGATTTGTGATTTGAGACCAGTTATTCTGGGGACTCTTCATCGTTTGAGTTCTGAAGTCTGTATTCTCAGGCATTGTCTTTCCAAGGATCTAGAAGACACCTATGTTCTTCTGTTGAGGTTTCTTCAATTCTGATGCATTTTCCCCTCTTCCACCTTTAATTTCATTGCTCATTCATGGGGCAATAACTTTCACTTGTGTTTCCTCTGTCTTCTGTTCTTCCTTAGATAGAGCCTTTTGGTTTGTTTAATTTTGAGGGTGTGGGCTATGCTTTCTTTTTGCAGTTTTGTGATTTTACTAAAGTGTAATGGGGGGAGTTGTTGTTCAGAAGCTACCTGCACATCACAATATCTGCTGACTGGAGTATGGGACCCCTGGAATACACTTTCCACCACCTTATATGTTCATGCAGTATAAACATATGTATACTCCCTGAAATCAAAATGAGATAAGAAATAAAGAAAGAACAGGGAAAGAGAGAAGGAAGAAGAAAGGATGATGAATGAAAGAAGAAGAATGAAAACAGACTTTGGCAGGGTGTCCCCAGGTGCTTGATCCTGCATCTCCCCTCAGTTGGACACTCACTCACCCACTTGCACACATACATGCATGCACACAGATTCATCCTCATGCACATTCATCCATGTGTAAATTCACATACTCCAACGGTTTTGCTGCCATCTTTGCTCTTCTCTTGAGTTTCTAATATAAGTAAAAAAGTAACCCAGAAATAATGTATTTTCTCATACAATTTATAGCAGAACGTGCATTTTGTGCTTTATTTTTGAGGAAGAGAGGAAAACAATCTTTCTAAATGTAACTCATCACATTTTCTATTAGTCTGTTAGAAATATTTTTCCAGCTACAATTCTATTCAAGTCTTCAATATCCTGCAAATATAAGTGACATAATTTTCAATTTTTCTTTTTAAAAATTTTAATTTTATTATAGAGATATGGAATACAAGTGAGGATTAACTATATAAGTAGGCTACATGTGGGGAAAGTTTGAACTTCTATCTAGCCTTCATTTCCCCTGGTAGTGGACCAGGTACCCCTTGTGTTGTCACATGTCTCCCACCCTCCTTCCCTCCCTCCCCTAACAGTGCTCAGATATTAATCTCTCTCTTGTGCTAATGTGACTAATGTTCAGGGTCAACTTATGAGTGAGAACATGCAATATTCAGTTCTTTGTTCCCATGGCAGTTCACTTAATTGACTTAGCTCAATTGGATATGGTCTCTAACTCCATCCAATTTGCTGCAACATTTCCATGATTTTGTTTTTCTTAATAGCTGCATATTAATACATTATGTATATGTATCACATTTTCTTTATCCAGTCAACTTTTGCTATTGTAAATAAACTTGCTTGTACAGATAGTTTTTGTTTGTTTATTTGTAGAATGATTTATGTTGTTCCAGGCACATTCCCAGGAAAGGGATTGTTGAATCTTACAGAATGTCAATTTTTAGTTCTTTTAGGAGTTACCACACTGCTTTCTATAAAAATTGAACTAGCTTGCACTCTTACCAACAGTTTGGAAGTGTTTCCTTTTCTCCATCTGCACCAGAAAATATGTTGTTTTTTGACTTATTAATGATAGCTATCTTTATTAAAGTTAGGTGGCACCTCATTGTAGTTTTGATTTGCATTTCTCATATTTTTAATGTGCAGTTTTTCATGAATTTGTTGGCTCCTTGCATGTCATGTCATCTTTTGAGATGTCTCTGTTCATGTCCTTTGCTCACTTTTTTTTTGAATTGGAGTCTCACTCTGTCACCTAGACTGGAGTGCAGTGGTTGCTCCCAACCACCGCAGCCTCGACCTGCTGGGCTCCGGCAATCCTTCCACCTCAGCCTTCCGAGTAGCCGGAATTACAGGCATGCGTTACCATGCCCGACTGATTTTTTTGATTTATTGTAGAGATGAGGTCTCACCAAGTTGCCCAGGCGGGTCTCGAACCCGCGGGCTTAGGCAATCCACTCACCTCAGCCTCCCAAGGCACGGGATTACAGGCTGAGCCACCAAGCCCAGCCTTTGCCCACTTTTTAATGGAGATGTTTGTTTTGGTTTGTTTGCTTTTCCCTTTAACTTCAGTTCCTTGTAGATGCTGAATGTTAGGCCTTTGTCAGATGCATAATTTGCAATTATTTTTCCCATTCTGTGAATTGTCTCGTTGCTTTCTTAATGGTTTATTTTGTTGTGTAAAAACTGTTAGTTTGATGAGGTCCCATTTATCTATCTCAGTTTTTATGGCATTCACTTTTGGGGACTTGGTCAAGAATTTATTGCCACTCCAGTGTGCACAAGGTTTTTTCTTACATTTTCTTATAGGATTCTTATAGTTTGAGGTTTCACACTTAGGTCTTTGATTCATTTTGAGCTGATTTTTGTATATGGTGATAGGTAGGTATCCAGTGTCATTCTTCTGTATGTGGTCAGCCAGTTTTCCCAGCACTATTTGCTAAATATTGTCTCCTCTTTCTAGTGATTGTCATTGGTGGCTTTGTCAAAAATGAGTTGGTTGAGAGTTTTTAAAGTTCTTTCACTTTTCTGGTTAGATGTATGCCCAGGTATTTATCTTGTGTGTGTGTGTGTGTGTGGCTGTTGTGAATAGGATTGTGCTTTTTATTTGGTTCTCCACCTGCTTGCTGCAGGTATATATAAATGCAACTATCTTTGGTACATTGACTTTGTAACCTGAGACTTTACTAAAGTTGTTTGTCAGTGAGAGAAGGCTTTTGACAGATTCACTAGGATTTTCAAGGTATAGATTTATATTGTCTGCAATGTGGAGTAGCTTAATTTCCTTTTTTTCCTATTTAGATAGCGCCAATTTTCCTTTCTTGCCTGATTGCTCTGGTTAGGAACTCCAGCATTGTGTTGAAAAAGAGGGTAAGAGTAAGCATCCTTGTCTTGTTCCCATTTATTAGGTGAATGTTCCCAGCTTCTGTCCACTGAACAAAATGTTGGCTGTGGGTTTATCATAGATGTCTCTTACTCTTGCCATAGATTGGTTTTTATCAAGAAGGAATGCTGGATTTCGTCAAATGTTTTTTCTGTGCCTAATGATATAATCATGTAGTTCTAAATTTTATATTTGCTAATGTGATCAATTATGTTTGTGGTCTTATGAATGTCGAGCCACTCCTGCACTCCAGGATGGAAGTCCACCTGGTCATGGGGGATAATTTTTGAGATGCGTCATTGAATCTAATTTGCTACAATCCTGTTGAGAAATTTTGTGTCTATTTTCATCAAGGAGATTGGCCTGTAATTCTCTTTTCTTGTTGGGTCTTTGCCAGGTTTAGGTATCAGTATGATGTTAGCTTTATAAAATGAATTTGGGGAAAGACCTTCAATCTTCATTGTCTGAAATACTTTCAGTAAGATTGGTATCAACCCTCTCCTTCTATGTCTTGTAGAATACAGCTGAGAAGCCATTTTGCCTGGGGCTTTTTATGGATGGGAGATTTCTTATGACTGAGTCAATTGGTGGATTGTTATTGGTCTATTTAGGGATTGAAATTCTTCTCGTTTCAAATTTGGGAGATTGTATGATGTCAGAAAGTGCTTCCTTTCTTTTTCATTTTCTAGTTTATTTGCATACAGTTGTTCATATCAATTTGTGATAACCTTTTTAATTTCTTCAGGGTCGGTTCTGATTGTGCCTTTTTTGTTTCTAAATGTGTTTGTCTGAACTTTCTCTCTCTCTCTCTCTTTTTTTTTTTTTTGAGTTGGAGTTTCACTCCGTCACCCAAGCTGGAGTGCAGTGACCGCTTCCGGCCACCGCAACCTCGACCCACTGGGCTCCAGCAATCCTTCCACCTCAGCCTTCTGAGTAGCCAGAATGACAGGCGCACACTACCACACCTGGCTGATTTTTGATTTATTGTAGGGATGAGGTCTCGCCAAGTTGCCCAGGCAGGTCTCGAACCCGCGGGCTCAGGCAATCCACTCACCGCAGCCTCCCAAAGGCGCGGGATTACAGGCTGAACCACCGAGCCCGGCTCTCTCTCTCTCTTTTTAAAAGTCAGTCTGGCCAGAGAACTGTCCAACTTATTTATCTTTTCAGAAAAACAGCTTTTTGTCTTACTGATTCTTTTTATGATGTTTTGTCTTTCATATCCTGCAGGTGTAATTTTATTTTAGTAATCTGATTTTTTTTTGTCCTTGAAGTTAAGACATAGATGATCTTGCCTTTCCAGATTCTTTAGCTGTGATCTTAAGCTGTTTACTTGTGAACTTTCTGTTTTCTTGATGCAATGCTATGAGTTTGCTCTTAACAATGCTTTCATGGCATACCAGAGATTCTGATAAGATGTGCCTTTTTGTTTGTTTCCAGAAATCTTTTTAATTCTGTCATGATTCCGTATTGACCCAGATGTCATTCAGCAACATATTTACTGTCCATGTCTTTGTGTGTTTTCGGGGCATCTTGTTGGTGGTGAGATATATTTTTATTTCACTGTAATCTGATAAGTTTACAGTTATGATTGCATATGAGTTTTGTTTACTTGGTGGTTGCTTTATAAACCTGGTGGTCCTGTGCTGTTGTATATATATTTATGATGGATATTTCTTGTTGTTGGATTGAGCCTTTTATCATTATGTAGTGTCCCTCTGTGTCCTTTTTAATTTTTGATGATTAGAAGTCTGCTTTATTGGATATTAGAATTGCTACTCTTGCTTTCTTCTCTTTTCCATTTTCCTGAAAGACCATTTTCAAGCACCCGTTTGAACCTGTTGATGTTATTTGCAGTGAGGTGAGTTTCCTAGAGTCAACAGACTGTTGGATCATTCATCTTTATCCACTTTGTCACTCTTCGTCTCTTCCCTGGTACATTAGTTCATTCACATTCAAATTGATTACTAAAATGTGAATGTGTATCCCTGTCATAGGACTCTTAGTGGGTTTCTTTTGTTTCCTTTCTACACCTGTATTTATATGTGTGTACATTTTTATTTTTATGAGTGCTCTATCGTCTGTTAACTCTGTGCTTGCTTGTACTTTTGTAATGGTTATGACTTTTTCCCACTGTGTTACACACCTTCTTTTTAGATTTTAAATATGTGAGGTACAATTCAGGGTTAAGAATATAAATGTTCATTATGCAGGTATCTTTGCTGATGAGGTGCTCGTACCCCTCCCTTGGCAGTTTCCCACTACTGTCAATCTCTTTCTTATAGTATTACAATGGTTGTTCAAGGTTCATGTATGAGTGAATATGTGATACACACTTCTTTGCTTCTGAAATAAATCACTCAGTATTATAGCCTCTAAGTCCATAAACGTTGCTGGGACGTTCATGTTTCTGTCTTTCTTTATGACTGCATAATATTTCATCATGTATATGAATCACATTTCTTTCATCCAGTCCTCTTTTGATGGGCAGCACAATGGATTCCATATTTTTGCTATTGTGAATAATGCTGCAATAAACATGCATGTGCAGGTATCTTTTCCATAGAGTGATTTGAGTTCCTCTGGGTATATTCCCTGTTGGGGAATTGTGGGGTCATATGGGAGGTCAATTTTTAGATCTTTTAGGAATAGCCACACTGTTTTCCACAGAAGCCACACTAGTTTACACTCTCACCTATGGTGTAGAAGTGTTCCCTTTTCCCCACATCCTCCCCAGCATCTGTTGTTTTTTGAGTTTTTGATGATGGAAATTCTGACTGGAGTTAGCTAGTATCTCAGTGTGATTTTAATTTGCATTTCTTTTATGCCTAGTGAGGCTGAGCATTTTTACATGTATCTGTTGGTTGCTTGTATGTCTTCTTTTGAGAAGTGTCTGTTCATATCTTTTGCCCACTTTGTAACGGGGCTATTTGTTTTTTTTGTTTGGTGGTTTTTTTTTTTCTTTTTGACACATTTGAGTTCCTTGTAGATCCTAGATGTTGGGCCTTTGTAAGATATACAGTTGGCAAATAATTTTTTTCCCAGTCTGTGGGTTGTCTCTCCCCTCTCTCAATCATTTCTTTGACTTTGCAGGCGTTTGTCAGTTTGATGAGGCTCCACTTGTCTATCTTATCTTTTACGACATGGGCAATTGGAGCAAAGTCTCAGGGTATAAAATAAACGTGCAAAGGTCAGTCGCATTCCTATACACAATAAACAAACAGAAACCCAAATAAAAAGCACAATCTCATTCACAATAGTCACACACACAAAAAAGAAATGCCTTGGCATCTTCCTAACCAGAGAAGTCAGAGTCCTTTACAACAAAAATTACAAAGCACTGCTCAAAGAAATAAAAAATGACAGAAACAAATGGAAAAATATTCCATGCTGATGGATTAGAAGAAGCAACATTGTTAAGATGTCCATCCTACTCAAGGCAATCTATAGATTTAACACAATACCCATTAAATTATCAGCAGCATTATTCTCAGAGTCAGAAGTAGCAATACAGGAATTCATATGGAAACATAAATGACCAGGAATAGCCAAAACAATTCTCAGCAAAAACAAACAAACAAACAAAAAACAAAACAGGAAGCATCACGCTTCCAGACTTTAAGCTTTGTTATAAAACTACAATAATCAAAACAGCCTGGTATTGGTACAAGAAATATATAGAACAATGGAACAGGATAGAGAGACCAAAAGCAAAATCTCAATTTCTCAACCAACTCATCTTTGATAAAACCTCCCCCTTGGAGCAAAGACCTAAAAGTAAAACCTCAAACTATGAGAACCTTAT
Organism: Carlito syrichta; assembly: GCF_000164805.1. Classification (NCBI taxonomy): domain Eukaryota; kingdom Metazoa; phylum Chordata; class Mammalia; order Primates; family Tarsiidae; genus Carlito; species Carlito syrichta. The sequence continues at coordinate 409,769 of NW_007258172.1, read as the reverse complement.
ATATATAAGAAAACACAGGAGACACCGCTATGGAAATTGGAACTGGCAACCAATTTCTGATCAAAACACCTTCTTAAGTGTCTCCTGATACTTAAGAGCTGGTCTGGAGGTGACATATTCCTGAAGATTGGCTGTCTCGGAAATATTTTTATTCTCCATCACTGATGAAGCTTAGCTTGATGCAGTAAAATATTCTTTGCTGTAATTGCTTATGTTTAGGAATATTAAAAATGGAACTTCAGTCCTTTCTGGCTTGTAGTGTTTTTATAGATAAGCCTGGAGCAATTCTGATGGGTTTTACCTGGCAGGTAGTCTGACCTTTGTCTCTCACTGCCTTTAGGATATTTATTTCATGACTACTTTGTAGAGGTGAATTACTTTGTGTCTTGGCCATGGTCTGCTCATGTGATATCTTGTGAAGGCTCTCTAAATCTCCTGTACTTAAATGGTCACCTTTTTAGTGAGATGTAGGAAGTTTTCTTGGAGGATCCCATGAAATGCTTGTTCTGTGGTGTTCTCAGATTCTCTTTTTACTCAGAGATACCAATCAGGCATACACCTGTCTCCTTGACATAATTCCACACATTTTGGAGGCTTTACTCTTTCTTTTTGAGTTTTCCCCCCCCCCCCCCCCCCCCGCCATGTTAACTCCATATTTGGATTTTCAAGCACTGAGATTATTTTCTCTGCTTGGTTGTTCTTGCTCCCTATGCTTGTTATCATGCTTTTAACTTCCAGAATGAAATTCTTCATTTCCGTGATTTCAGAGGGGGTTTTTCTGAAACTGGCCAATTCCACTTTTACTTTCTGTACAACTTTGCTGAGTTTTGTTTCTAGTTTCTCTGTTCACTTTAGCCATTTACTCTCTGATTTCTGTGACTGTCATTGGAGACAAGTTGTTCTGGGGGATTTCCATTGTTTGTGCTCTGATAGCTGCTTTTTGGGAGTGCTGTCTCTTCAGGACTTTAAGCACTGTCAATATTCTTTCACTGATTTTTTTTTTTTCTCATTTGTAACAGGGCTCTCCTCCTTCTCTATAATTCTGCTTTGGTTTTGCTGCTCTGAAACTAGCCAATGACTCCCTGTTCTTTGACCCTTATTGTGGTTCAATATATGTCACTCAGTGAGAGAGGGAGGGACATTCACTTCTGTTCCTTGCTCCTCCTTGTGGCAGGCTCCCTATTGCAAATTTTCTTTCCTCCTGTTAATCTAGTTAGGTAAATTTTCAGCCCTTTCTGCTAGCACTCTGTGGAGGGTGGGTGGGGGATGGTCTCCCACCCCCCATCTACTGTTGGCAGTTTACAACCCAGACGTTTTCTTACTGAGGAAGCCTTTGGGTATCTTTTGTCTTGCTCCCTCCGTGTTCAAATCCTCACTCAGCTCTTGAAAAAGAGTGAGTTGTCTGTCAAGGTAGAAAGGGAAATCTGTTCTGTAAGGCACACAGGATTTGGAAGTGATTCTGATCTGACTGGGAAGATGGCTACTAGCCATTGGCACCAACAAGGTCCACTCTAAAGGAGAACTTTCCCTGTCTGGGAGCTGGCTGCTGGGTTCCACTGGTGGAGACCATACTCACAGAAGCTGATTGAGCACAGATTATTATTGTCCCCTTGTTCCGCTTGGGCTTCAGTTCCCTGCTGCTGTGCCCTTACAAGGACTCCTCCTGTATAAGACTCATGACTCTCATACAACTGTGAGGGGGTGAACTAACCAAAATGTCTTAGGATCACACAGCCACTCTCATTCACTGGGCAGGGCTATAGTTCTTGTGTGAGCTTGGTGTATGGTGGGGGAATGGGGCCCCTGAATTCTCTTATCTGGCATCATCTTCTAATCTCCATGTGTTCAAAGGAACAATGTTGGGTTTCCTTGCAGGATGGTTCACCTATCCACAACTGTTTGGGGTGTCTTTATCAATCAGCAACTGAGTCCCTACTTTCTGCCTTGCTAGGAGAGAGTGGTATTGGTCTGCTGCTCCATGGTGGACATATCGGATTCCTCAATATTATTAATTTAATTTTTCTCACCCCATAATCTTTCTATATAAATCTTGCACAAAATGATATAGTGTTGCGCCATCTAGTAAAGTACAAATTCCAAACTTAATCTGTTATTCAAGTTTAATTATTATATTATTTTGAAAGCAGGATTTATTGAGTGGTCAGAAAAGCTCTCACAGTAGGAGGGGACCGGAAGGGTTTGCCCAAGCCTAATTCTTTTGCAGTATACATGTTTGTTTCTACTTCTCATCACACTCTTGTATAACTCACAGTCAAGCTCAACTCAATTAATTAATTAATAATTATTCTTAGTAAGCATGGCTTTAATAATTTTGAACCATTTGTTCACATACTTGGAATGTCCTTCCCTTTGTTTATTCTTTCTTTTTTAAAAAAAAATTTTGTCATGATGCTTTTTCTTTTCTTTTCTTTTCTTTTTAGAAAGTAGGATTTATTGAGAAGACAGAAAAGCTCCCACAGTAGAAGGGGACCTGAGAGGGTTGTCAATAATATTAATTTTAAAGGCTTATTTAACTGCTCTTTTTTCCATGAAAAAATTTGCAATTGCCTTAGTTATAAATAAACATCCTATTTTCAATACTATAGGACTGCTTCTAGTTTTCTTTTGAAAACTCTTCCTGGCCGGGCTCAGTGACTCACCTGTAATCCCAGTACTTTGGGAGGCCGAGGCAAGTGGATTGCCTGGGCCCACAGTTTCGAGATCCACCCATGCAATTGGGAGACCTTGTCTCTACAATAAATCAAAAATTAGCCAGGCATGGTAGCACGCGCCTGTAGTTCTGGCTACTTGGAAGGTTGAGGCGGAAGGATCCCCAGAGCCCAGCAGGTCGAGGATGAGGTGGCTGGGAGGATGCCACTGCACTCCAATCTGGGTGACAAAGTGAGACTCCAACTCAAAAAAAAAAAAAAAAAGGAAAAGAAAAAGAAAACTCTTCCTACATTTAATCATGGTTATTTGGTTGACTTAGAACATGTTATTCTAATAGATTTCAATATAATACAGATAATTATATGAAAGCCTTCCCTTATAGTGGTTGCTACAGTACTTACTCAACATGCTGCTCAAAAGTATGTTTCATTGGCAAAGATATCAGCAACATGGTGGAATATGAAGCTACGGGCTCTCCTTCCCCTATAAAGATATAAAATTAATTTTTAAAATATAGACCTGAATACCTCTGTGAGAACTCTGGAGATTAGTTGAAAACCTACAGCACCCATGCCATTGTTTAACCAAGAAGGAATTCCAACAAAAAGAGTGTTCATCTGTTTCTACACAAATAGAGCAATCAGGAGGAAACCCTTCTTATTGCACCTCCTCCCTGGGAATGAAAACAAGAGAGGAAGTTGTGTGTTTAATATTCTGGCTTGTCTGCCGGGCTCGGTGGCTCAGCCTATAATCCTGCGCCTTTGGGAGACTGAGGTGAGTGGATTGCCTGATCCTGAGGGTTCGAGACCCGCCTGGGCAGAAAGACCTCATCTCTACAATAAATCAAAAAATCAGCCAGGCATGGTAGCGCGTGCCTGTAATTCCGGCTACT
>NW_007258172.1:377372-406153 GCF_000164805.1 Carlito syrichta | reverse complement strand
CAACTCAAAAAAAAAAAAAAAAAAAATTCTGGCTTGTCTAGGGCAGCTTGAGGAACTGGTTTCTGTCTCACCTGACTCAGAGCATCAAAATGATCAATAGCAGTGTTTGGAAGCCACTAAAAAAATGGGAAAGCCCCTTTGCAAATCACAGCTGCTGTTCTACAGGCAGACACTAGGGTAGGATAATATCATAAAAGATTTGAGAGGTTACAGAACCTCCAGCTGGGCTGATTGACAAAGGTCTTTCCCTGCATGAAGCCCAGACTCAAAGACTTGGAGAGGTAGTCATTTTTGTCAAATACCCAAACCCCAGTAAAACATTACAAAGAATTCAAATGATCCAAAAATTGTGGCTGAAAAAAGAAACAAAATAAACTCTAGAAACTACCTAAAGAAAAGCATATCTACAAGGTGCTAGGAAAACAATTTGAGTTAAGCATTGCTAAGTTGCTCAGTGAGCAAAAATAAAACATAGATAAATCAACAAAATCAAAAATGTGGTACATGAACAAAATGAAATGATCAACAGAGATAGAAATGATATGAAGGAATCAAAAACAAATTTTGGAGCTGACAAATACAACAACTGAACTCAAAAATTTACTCAAGTTTAACAACAGATTTGATTAGGCAGAAAAAAAAAATCAGCAAATTTGAAGACAGATTATTTGAAATTACTGAGTCAGAGAAGCAAAGTGCAAAATGAAGAAAATTGAAGAAAACCTAAGCCTTTGATGGCACTCTCATATGGACCAACATACATATTATGGACATCTCAAAAGTAAATAGCGAGAAAAAGGATTAAGAGATTGTTTGAAGACAAAATGGGCAAAAATCTTCCTAAATCTGAAGAAAAAATCAAAGGCATGCAAATTACAGAGTCTCAAAGAAGTCCAACTAGGATAAATCCAAAGAGAACTACATGGGCACACTTTATAATCAAATTAAATAAATGTTGGTATATTGAGTGTGTTCCTGAGAGCTCGATGAGTCAGAATTAGAGAGAGAATTTTGAAGAGTAAAAGTAGAAACAAAAAAAAGTGGAGGGGCTAGATTAGCAAAAGTACACAATTTTAAAGAAATCCCACATTTGTATGAGATGTGTTTTCTATTAAAAATATATTTGAATAGACTTTAAAATTTCTGTATTATACATAAGGCACCTGGGACCCAGAGACCTTCAGTTACCTTTTCCAGTTAAATTTTCAATAAATGCAAACATTTAAACCCGGGTCTGTTTGATTTCCAGAATAAAGTTTTTTCTATTAATTCACTTAACCAGACTGAGATTAGGACACTTGAGCATCATGCTAACATGGTTATATTTTCAATGTAGGGTTCATGTAGTTGCTTAAATTATTTTTTAAAATATTAAAATTTTAAGCATGTGAACAGATGTCCAAAAAGGAGCCTTGAGAAAATTATCTTAATTCTCATGGTGTAACCCTATGTCCAAAATAAGCTACTTTAAAACATAGATCTACAAGTATTTCTTTTGTTGAGTTTTGGTAATTCTTAAGCTACTTACCCATTCACATTTATTTTTAATAAATTATTTTTATAGGGGTAGGGAGTCCATTATTCTTTGAAAATGTTATATTAACAAATTGTAAATGGATAAAGATTGAAATCTAGTCTCTTGTGGGGTTTTTTTGGTTGTTGATTTTTGCTCTTTCTGCAAATATATTTTCATTCCGTGTGTGTTTGTGTGTGTGTGTTTGTATCAACATCTCAGAAGGTGTTTTAACATCAAGGATTGAGATGGATTGCAAAGTAAGTCAGGTCAATTGTTTGGTCATTCTTTGAGCACGTGTGGCTATTTAAAGAGTGTTGGATGTTTTATTTGAAGAAAGTTTTTAAAATTTATCAGACTAGCTAAGTCTTTCTGGACTCTATTGTTTTTAATTGAGTCAGACAACACAGTATGTAGTATGCCTGAAGCATACTGTGAGAAATAAAGTTCTTGAGCAGATTTTTTTCTTTCTCTATTCATTGTAATATTTGATCAGTTTGGATAAATTCTTATCACTGTTAAAATCATGAACAGAAAGTAGGATGAATAATATCCTATTCTAAGACTAAGAGTTAGAGAGTTTCATTGACATCAGAAAAACTTTATTCCTTTGACAAGAGTCAACATTCAGTGCTTCGTACAAGAACCTAAATTTCCTGATTCAGATGGAAAATACCTTGATCCAGACATTTGTATTTGTTTTAAGATTGAGAAAGCCATTGGCAACTTTAAGTTTAGAAACTGAGCCTGCTACATTGAAGGGATAAATAACTCCAGACAGATCATAAAGGTGGATAGGAAGCAAACGTGTCATCAATGAAAACCTCTTTTGTCTTTCTAGGATGTTGTCTGAAATAATTGGTAAACAAATGACATGACTCCAGTTCAACTAATAACCATTTATGTGTGCCATTTTCAGTGTTTATGTCTGCGGCAATCTATAGCAGCACAAAGAGTTTGAATCAGAAAATCTACTTTGGAAAGGACGTGCATTTAGGATAATCAAAAACTTCTGAAATGAGTCCTGTTCATTTTCAGGCTATTTGCAGCTGCACCTGTTCAGACACTGTTCCAACTGGCTTGTGGTTTAACCACTCCCTAAACACTCTTGATTAAGAACATGGTTTCATCAAACAGGTCTGCAAGCTATCAACACCTGTATTTGAGTTTAGATTTTCCTCTTTCAGGAGATGATCTGAAATTAGATTCCATACAGAAAATTTTGTACTTAACTTTTTCACTGCATCTGTGTCAGAGGTGGTACTATCTTAAGGAATAATAAATGTTGTCATAAATTAATACAACAGAAAGACATAACTTGATTTCACCAGACCATTTAATGCTTATTTTCTCAAAACTAAGAGAGAATAAGCAACGAATTGCAGAATTTTTGTGAGCATAGGCCTTATTGTTAGGATCATCTGGGGCTTAAATCTTCACTCTAGTCACACGTTGGTTATGAAGTCATTGTTAAGCCACTTTAGCCCTTTAAAGCTTATTTTACTTGCCTGTAAAGTGGCTGTACCTGTACACTGTTCACATAGTTTTAGGAATTAAGTGAGATATATGGAGAATAATAAGAGAATTTCTGATGCTTAGGAATCTCTCAATAAACAGAATATTTATTAGTTTCAAATTCAGGGAGACTTAATCACACCCACTTCAACTATACCATCTAAAAGAACATTAGTTCCTAAGATGTTTAGTGTTTCTTTCTCTTACCAAGTTAAAACTTTCTTAGCTGCACAAATTTCTCTCTCCTTCTCTTTCTATATCTTTTTTCTTTCCCTCCTTAGGTTCTTGCAAGTAGTAAATTTTCTACATTTTTAAATGAATCGCACTTTTATTAATGTGACGTATAATATTCAATGTTCAAAAAAATCACAAAATCCTATGATACAAGGAGGAAAATAGGGAATCTCATATTTCTGAATGCAACCCTAAAAATGTGAAAAGTAACTTATGGAACCACATAATAATATAAAAATAAATAAATAATTGAATGTTTATCATTATAGCTGATCAAGTGAGCACATTTTTTTCAGTCCTGGTCATAAAACTCTCTGACTTCAATTTTTATCTGCATAAATACAACACTATTATACGTAGTTTGCTAACTGAACCTTCCTTACCATGGTATCATCCTATTTCTATTGATTTAACCATCCATATAGCTCAATGCACATAGATGTTCTATTATCGTATATCTTTTAAAAATTATCATAGGTAAGTATATAAAAACTTTGGAGAAAAAAATGAGTTTGTATCTATGCTTGCAGATTAATTTAAAAAGTGATAAGACCATACTATATTGCACACCAAGTCTCCATGCATCCTAATTAGCCTTGATCCCAAGATATCACAAGTTGGAATAAATCAATATTTTTGGATTCACATTCCCTATTTGAGTATACACAAATATGCTGCTGGCTCATAAGCTGTGACAGACAAGAGGATGGCATCTCACACACAAATGCCCTGAGGTAGTTCAATGTGTCTGACTACATCTGTACTGTCAAACTCACTTCCATAATATATCTAGGACTTCTTGTGGTCTCAAATCAGGAGAGTTTTTTAAAAAAACTTACAGTAAGAGAAATTACTCATTTATAGAACTTTGTGTTTTTAGTTCCTCGGGGTCTTCCACATGTTAAGAATGGAAGCTGATCAAAAACACTGTACAATTTGTTTCTGTGATACCTACCATACTTATATTTTGAGACTTTAAGCAAAGCATTTTGTATGTTTCATGTAATTTCTTCTTCTCTAAAATAATTTGGCAGAACACTGTGTCTAACTAATCATGACAATGGATTAAAGCACACACAGATGCAATGACTGCCTTAATAGATATTTTTATGTATTGTTATGTAAGATCATCGCAGAAGGAAACACATTTTATGATAATACACATTAGCTGAGAAATTTTTTTGATAATTTTTTACATCTATATTTTTGCTACAAAAATGTAACCTCTCATTCCTATAATTGTGAGTATATCCCTTTCAGCCTGCTTTGTGAAGTGGGTTTTGTTCATTTTTCACTTTATTCAGTTTTGGATTTTTGCCATAATGATACCATTTTTGTGCTTCATCTGCTCTCATGTAAAGTCAGCTACATCATGCTGTTCCTTTTCAAAATAATGCTTCTTTGTAACATATATTAATCAGAATTCATATTTTTAAATGACATTTTAAAATTCTGTAAAAGTGGAAGCACTATTCAGGGTGAAAAGAAAAAAAAATAAACAGCAAAGACCTTGGAGATCATCATACTCTGATAATTTGAGTTAAGGCAATCATTCATACTTATTAGGTGATGTAGTTGTTTCCTTTACTTGATGTTGAGTTGCTTGCAGGAAGTGACTGAGACATATTACTGGTCCCATAGGAGGCACTAAACAATGTCAGCTTACTTAATCAATCATGAGAGACTTGTGTCCTGAAGAGTTATGCTGGCTTTTCACGAGGTTGCACAGTCAGAGGGAGAGACATTGTGGGAAGATATTTCTGTGACTCTCAATGCAGTGCTCTTCTAACTACTCCAAGCCACTTCCTGAATAAGACTTTGGTACAACACGGAGTTTTCAGAGGAGAAATGATCATATTATTTCTGTGGGAAATAGCATTATTTGTACCTCCATCTTCAAAAAAGGCTTTCAAGAAGGAGTCCTGTATTATCTGAAATGAACCTTTGTTGAATAACCAATATGTAACGGAAGACCTTAGTGGGCATGGGTTTTATACTGCCTCCTAAAAGAAGAGGCAGCATGGACACTCGATGAAAAATAGATTAATAATACTCTCTCCTGACTCACATTTATTTCGCCATTAATCAAAAATCAAACTCCTTTAGCAATACACTTTTTTTAGTTTTGTATCCTAGCAACTTTCCATCTCAAATTATTGCAGAGTAACTGAATGACAAGCAGAGACTTACAATTCTAAATGTTAAGCAAATTACTTGTTGTTGAGTCCCTATTTAATCTATCATGTATTCATTGGTATGACTTGACCTTCTCTGGTAGCAGCAGCGTGCAGGACAAACAACAGGGTGACAATCTTCCACTATAGCTGATATTTTAACACGTCAATTTGCAAGCCACCTAACAGAATGAGCCATCCCTGGCGATTCCTTTCAGGTAGTGCTGTTATCATGTTGAGCAGCTGGGGCAAAGTGAATGCATTAATATTTTGTTTAAGCTGGCCACATCAAGTCCATTTCAACAGGGAGCTCAACAGGTCTGCCAAAGATTTTGATTAACTCACATGCTAAGTTCAATGTCCTTAATTTATAACCTGTCAACCCTTTATAATATTATACTTTCTGCACTCCAATAACTCTTCAAATAAATCCACTTCCCCCAGGTAGAATTTGTTGGACCATGCATTTCTCTGGCTTTAATTAATGCTTACTTCATTTGCCTGAAGCTTTTTTCACTATAATAATATTAACATGTGTAAAAGGCCTTGTAATTAGAACAAACAGAATTGAGACTGGAATAAAATATTCTCAATTGAACTCTATGGTTTATCTTGTAGTATGTAATATATATTATGGGATCACCTCATTCCTGTATTCTTGATAAAGCAAAACCCTTACAGTTTATCTTAATTTTATTTCTATATGCAAGAATATTTGTGAAAATTTGATATTTTTTGTAAAATAATAATGCAATACAAATCTATTTTTATTAACTAAACTTAATATATTTGTACCTTAGGATCAGAGAACATTTACCACAGGTAGATTGTATCCTGTACAATTATCACTTTATTATTTTAAAAATCTGGAACAGATTTTTAGCAGATTATAGCCATGAGCCAAATTTAACTCATTATCCATTTTTAATGAATAAAGTTTTATTGAAACACAGCAAAATTTATTTCTTTACATATTTTCTCTGTCTAATTTTGTAATACAATGGTGTTATTTAGTAATTGTGACAGAGACATTATGATCAACAGAATATAAAATATTTTCTATCTCATTCCTTACTAAAAATGCTTGTTGACATTGTTTCTGAAGTGACTCACTCAGTTTTACTCTTTTTGTAACTCACAAAATGATGTTACCAACATTGTATATGAGGACGCTGTATGACCATCTTGCTCTTATCAAAAGATATAGCAACATATTCTTAGAAGACTGTTATAATAAATTTTTAAGAAGTTTTCTCAATTTGTAGAGATGTTAAAATGTATTACACATAACATAAAGCAAGTAGATATGTTTCCATTTCTTATGAAATAAAAACATCAGTGAACATTATCACTTCTTTTGCTTTTCTACTCTGTAAGCTTAACTTAATGAACTGCCTATGTTCCTAAAAGAAAGAAGTTTTTCTTCTTGCATTTAAGAATGTTAGAAGTAGAAGTTAAGATCTTTAAATGGAAAATTGTCATGAAAACAGTCGAAGTGCAGAATAAATTCACTGGGTCTTTTCCAAAGGATTAAGATTTGAGAGGATGCCTCTTTTGGACGTAGTGAAGAACAGTGCTAGAAATTTTTTTGGATATCTCTACTGAAATCACCATGATGCGGACAATGCAGAGAAGCATACAGAAATAAATGGGAGCAACTAGAAAGTTAACTAAATAGATTAATGTTTTATTTCTTTATTTCCTCACACATTCACTCATTTAATCAATGCATTTATTAAACTGCTACTGAGATCAAATAGTATGCTACCGGTGGAGAATAAAGTGGTCAATAAAAAGGCTTCTGTTTGGAAGATTCTCTAAGTAGGTTAGCAAGAAGTGTGGTAAGGAGATGTAAAGGTTGATGATAACAAGAGAAAGAAAAAAGAAGCAGAAAAGGTAACCTGTTCTAATTCCAAGGTGTATTACAGATCTCTGTAGAGTTTAAATTTAAAGGCTCTTCATTTTTTAAAAAAAGTTAATTTAGAGATAGTTGAAGAAAATATCAGATTTTTATTCTTGCTGTTTGTCTATATCTTCAGAAACAAGTCAAATTACTTAACAAATTATTTTGTTCTTATTAATTATTAATATTGTATTAGTAAGCTTTTTTGTTATTTTCTATAATGTGATGTACTAATCTGATTCACACCTGTCACTCAAGAATTCAAGGGTGCCATATCTCTTTCATCTTAAACTTGTGGCTTCTAGGAAAATTTCAGCATTACCTAGTCAGCAGAGAAGGAAGCAAGAGACAAGAGAAGCTCATACAGAGATTTTAAAAGTCATGCTTTGAGACAGGCATACATCAATTCTGTCCATATTCCATTGGCCGGAACTCAGAAACACGGCTCCAGATGGGGTAAGGAGGTTTATAAATGCAGTAGTTGACTAGCCAGCCACTTCCCTACAATACCTCTACATAATGGAATAAGTCCATGTCATAGAGTCATCTCTGTATCATGAGTGTCTAATATGTTGCTATATGTCAAATAGATAAGAAATATACCAAGGATTGTATAATCAATGTTTTTTTCTTTAGCTAATAGAAACTCTTGTAGATCATTTCTACCATCTAGCTGACATCATAGTTGTTTACGAATATATCTCATATTTCATAACAAAGTATATAGATTCTTGAAAATTGACTTCTTTTTAAAAAGTCTTCTTCAAAATCTATTGACATTTGTTCAAAGGTATAGAATGACTACTACCTTAATTTCAACTCTCTATTTCAATGAAAAAACTGAAAGATATTTAGTCATTTTGGGTTTATTTTATTGGGTTCATTAAATTATTCTACCTTCTTATATTTATGGAAGCTGACGGGTATTATATGTTATTTTCTTCAGTTAATTTTCATTGCCTAATAAAAAGTAATTCTAGGAATTCCCTCTTAGAGTCTATGACAATGACACTGCATTATGATAAAATGATTAAGAATATCTTGCCAAATATAGAGATTTCATCATTAAGCTATTACTACCTTCCTCTGTCATAAGATCATAGTTTATTTTCACTTACTTTTTGATACTCTGCAGTAGATATTTTCTGGCTACTTACTGATTCCTAACAGTACTTTCACCTGTGCAATAATTCCGATTTTTTTAATCAAGAATTTTTAAGCAAAGAAGCCATGGACTTGAATCTGTTTCTGAATAGTATGCTGTTGACATCACGATTCCAAAAGAGTATGTATTGCTAGAAATAAAAGTATCATTTCTAATGGGATTTAATATACTGTTGTAGCAAGTATATTAAATGATACATTACTATTCAATTATGAAAGGAAATAATTATGTGTCATTTATTGAAATGTCAATGACTGTATAAAATGTCTTCCCTGTTATAGTCAATGTAAGCAGAATGGTCAACATTATATTTTTCACAAACATAGAATGAGAGAAGACAGAAACTATTTTGGCAATAAGCTAGACAATGAGGAGACTCGAGCTTTGTTTTCAAGACCGAACTTGAGTAAGACAAAAATTATCATGTAAGTAAAACTCTACCTAAAACAGAACACTTAAATTTGACAAATGTAAATCACCAGTTGTGAGGAAAATCTCAATAAAAATTATCATTTAAATGCAGTTTAGTTTTTTTTTTAAGCTGAACAGCAACTGTTAGAATTGAGAACTGTAAATTTCAGTTAAGTGGATCCCTAGTGTTTATCAGTCTTTATCTTTCTAATCAAGACCATTATAATAATCTCCTAACAGACACTGTTGCTATCTCTAACCTATTATACAATGGAAATACAAGTTGGTTTCCTCAAAGTAAGGGCCAAGATAGAATTGGAACTGTAAGGTTTTGCTAGGGATCAATATCTTTGAAAATAAGTAGCAAAAAGCAGGATTGCACTGAGAAAGATGCAGGAACAACAAGCACTTGACGAAGTCAGAAGAAGATCTGGAAAGAATATTGTATGATACACTCCCTTATTGACTGAAATGTCTGAGACTTTCTGCCCCAGAGTTGTGGACTTCCCTGGGAAGCATATAACCTCAGATGAAGATGCTTTCTACTCCTTAGGCAGACCCTGAATAAGCTGACAAGTGACTGTGTGCTGACCGCAATCCCAGTAGATGGGGTTTTTTTTCCTGAAGGGTGATCTGGGCAATGTATTTCATGTCTACCAAAAAAGAACAGTAAACACAAAGTTTAGGAAATAGAAAACATTCTACATATTCACTTGCACTTAACATTTCAGTTGCTTCTTCTACAGTTAATACACATGTATAATGAAGTACAAAGGATGGTATTAATTGACATTTTAAAAATTTTATCTCATTCCCGTCTTCTCTTAACTTAGTCATTAATTAATATTTATTCTTGATCAGGAATTGGTTGCCAGTTCTAATTTCTATAAAGGTGTCTCCTGCATTATCTAAGGTTCTTATAGTTTGAGGTTTTACATTTAGGCCTTTGATCATTTAGAGTTGATTTTTGTGTATGATGATAGGAAGGGTACTTGTTTTTGTCTTCTGCATGCGGTCAGCTAGTTTTCTCAGCGCCATTTACTGAATAGGTTCTCCTCTCCCCAGAGGTAGATGGTGGAGGCTTTGTCAAAGATGAGTTGGTTGAGAAACTGAGGTTTTACTTCCAGAATCTGTATCATGTTCCATTGGTCCATATACCTGTTCTTGTATCAATACCAGACTGTTTTGCTTATTGTAGCTTTATAATAAAGCTTAAAGTCTGGAAGCATGATGCCTCCTGTTTTGTGTGTTGTTGTTTTTGTTGTTGTTTTGTTTTGTTTTTCTGAGAATTCTTTTGGCTATTCATGGTCGTTTATGTTTCCACACAAATTCCTGTATTGTCGTTTCCAGATCTGAGAAGAATGCTGCTGGTAATTTAATGGGTATTGCATTAAATATGCAGATTGCCTTGGATAGGATGGTTGTCTCAACAATGTTGATTCTTCCAATCCATGGGCATGGAATATTTTTCCATTTGTTTGTGTCATGTTTGATTTCTTTGAGCAGCGTTTTGCAGTTTTCATTGTAAAAGTCTTTGACTTCTTTGGTTAGGAAGATGCCAAGGTATTTCACTTTTTTTCCTTGCTATTGTGAATGGAATTGTGCTTTTTATTTGGGTTTCTGTTTGTTTATTATTGGTGTATAGGAATCAGCCCCATTACAAAGTGGGCAAAAAATATGAATAGTCACTTCTCAAAAGAAGACATACTAGCAGCCATCAGATACATGTAAAAATGATCAGCCTCACTAGTCAACAAAAAAATGCAAATTAATACCACACTGAGATATCACCTAACTCCAGTCAGGATGACCATCATCAATTACTCAAAAAACAACAGATGCTGGAGAGGATGCAGGGAAAAGAGAACGCTTCTACATTGTTGATGGAAATGTAAACTAGTAAAGCCTGTGTGAAAAACAGTGTGGCAATTCTTAAAAGATGTAAAAATCAACCTCCCATACAACCCTGCAATCCCCCTACTGGGAATATTCCCAGAGGAACTCAAATCACTCTACAAAAAAGATACCTGCACATGCATGCTTATTGCAGCATTGTTCACAATAGCAAAACCATGGAACCAACTGTGCTGCCCATCAAAAGAGGACGGATTAAAAAAATGTGGTATATATACATGACGGAAAATTATGCAATCATAAAGAAGGATAAAATTATGAACTTCGCAGCAATCTGGTTGGACTTAGAGTTTATAATACTGAGCAATCTGTCACAGAAACTAAGAACTGAATATTACATGTTCTCACTCATAAGTGGAACTTGAACAACTATCGTAATATTGTAAGAAAGGGATTGGCAGTAGTGGAAAACTGCCAGGGGATGGCGGGGGCAGGATTGGCAGCAGTGAGAAACTGCCAGGGGAGGAGGGGGCACACTTCATCAAGAAGGGTACCTGCATAATGAACATTTGTATACCTATCCCTGAATTGTGCCCCACATATTTCAAATAAAAAAATAATATTTATTCTTAGAGTTCTTCAAATAAAATTAGCTCTTCTCAGCATAGTGACATTTTATTTTCCTTGTATATAGTAGTTCTTTACCTAACTTTGAATTTACATTTTTTAGCTTTTAGATCTCATTTTAAATGTCTTTACTGCATATAGGCCTCCCGCAACCATCCGTTTGTTGTTTGTCACCATATCATGTAAGATGATCTATCTCGGTAGTGATTATGTCATGATTTGGCATAGGCAGATGCTTAATAAATATCTGTTGAATGCCATAATGTGATACATTTTGAAATTAATAAAAGAATAACTATAAGGGGCATGCATTTAGTAACAGTATTACAATGCACCACCATCTTTAAAATGAATTAAGAAATATATAGAATTAAGAAATGTATACAACTATGATAACTCTGTCGAACTGGTGGGTTATGGCTTAAATATTACTTATGTCAAGCATAAGGAAACACAAATAATACATATTAAAGAAAATAAAACACATACCCAAAAACTCCATCCAAAAATTTCCAACCTAGGTAATTTTAAGAGTTATTTTTATTAAACTTTAAAGAAACAGTTTGTTTATTTTGGGGGGGGTTGCACTGGGATTTGTTAAAATGTGTCTTAATAATGACTTTAGGACTTGTCAATGTTGTTCTTGATGGATAAAGCTTGAAAATTCTGTCAATTCTTCTTGAACAATGAAAGCAGGAAGTTGATAGCCATGTAGATGTTATGCACAAGCTCTTCATCTATCATT
The DNA here is from genome assembly GCF_000164805.1 of Carlito syrichta. NCBI lineage: Eukaryota > Metazoa > Chordata > Mammalia > Primates > Tarsiidae > Carlito > Carlito syrichta. Next base: position 394,012 of record NW_007258172.1, on the reverse strand, counting down.
TTCACACGATCAAAGGCCTTGGTCATACATAACACCTTGGCTTCTGGAACTTGATTGTGAGTTTTACCTCACTGATGTCAACAACCATGTTTTCCTTGTGTGGCAGGAGAGGAGGGGACTTCCCAGTCGAGGATTTGTGGGATCTGCTTGATCAGAGACTCAAAGGCCAAAAAGGCATCACATTTCTTGGCCAACTTCTTATTTTTGTTTAATTTCTTCAGTGTCTCAATGCTCATATGAGGTAATCCACAGCCTTGGCTTTGTCCCAGTGCTGCTAGTCCCCCAAGACACACAGGGAGAATTTGGGATGGAAAATGGATTTAAGCCTGATATTGCCTAGGAAGCATTTGTTCATCTATTTGTGATAAAAATGCTTATGAGTGTCATAGTCCAGCAAGTTGATTTGCATCTCAACTGTTTCCAGAAGGATTCAGTGCTTACACTGGTTCCCACGCAGGACTTCCCACATCGCATCCTCCAGGTTGTCCTAAGAGATTTTGCTGTTAATAGTTCCTCGCATGGCGGTAAACAGAAAAGAGCTAGTGTATCTTTTCATCAGTTGTGTCATTTTTTTACAAGTTGCATCATTTATCAATTCATTTAATAAAGACCTTATAATCATGCTTCCAAAACCAAATCCAGGATAAAACAAACAAACACATAAAGAAAAGCAACTGCAGGACCATTTCTCTATGGTTGCTATAATTCAAAGGCAAAATATTAACTAACCGATTTTAATAGAACATTTAATAAATAGTGTATTCTTAAAGAAGTTTAATTCCAGGATTGTGAGAATGTCTCAATAACAGGAAAATCTTCACTGATATATTGCTACAGTGGGTAACCTAAACAAATTAAAGGACAAAATCTACATTGCTATACCAGTTTTTGCAGAAAAATACAATAACACAAGTGGGTCGAACATCTATTTGTGATAAAAATGTTTAGTAGAAGAACAGAGACTACAAAATAAAAATTGACCTTTATTTTCCAAAATGTACAACCTACAAGTATATATACTTAAAGGAAACTATACATATTCTCTTTATTATCAGGAATAAGAAAAATAATAAATATTATTTCTACTACCACTTTGTAATAAAGGCACTTGTCACTCATACTCAAAAGAAACAAAATAGAAATTTAATGCATTAGTTGAACAAGATTGAAACATTAACTTAAAAATAGAATCAATGAGCTATTGGGACTAATTAAAATTTTAGCAAGAATGAAGAAATGAAATAAAAACTTAACATGCCCGATTCTGTTTCATTTGTCTGTAGCAGCAATAATAGCCTAGAATAAAAAACAAAAGTTAGGCATGATACATAAAAGCCAGTAAAAATATAAGACATCTAGTAATTATGTTACTTAAAATAATCAGGTACTCTATGGGGTAAATTTTAAAATGCTAATAAAGGAGAGTTAAATTATCTGTCAGGGCTTCTTGACCTCAACACTATTGACATTTTGGACTAGATAATTCTCTGTCATGGACAGCCGTCCTGAGCATCAAAGAATGTCTAGCATTTTAACGTGCATGTCAGTAACATCCCCCTGGTTTTTACAACAAAAAAAATCTCTAGATATTGCAAAATGTCCACCAGAGGGAGAAAAATTGCCACTGACCCAAATAAATGGAAATAATTCCTATTCTTACAGGAAATAACCTAATAATATAAAAACGATGCCCTATCTGTGTACAAAGTAATGTCTGATTGCAATATAATCATAAAAACAATTCAATTTTTTTTTCTGCAAAAACTGGTGTAGCAATGTGGTTTTTGTCCTTTAATTTGCTTAGGTTACCCACTGTAGCAATATATCGGTGAAGATTTTCCTGTTATTGAGACATTGTCACAATCCTGGAATTAAACTTCCTTAAGAATACACTATTTATTAAATGTTCTATTAAAATCGGTTAGTTAATATTTTGCCTTTGAATTATAGCAACCATAGAGAAATGGTCCTGCAGTTGCTTTTCTTTATGTGTTTGTTTGTTTTATCCTGGATTTGGTTTTGGAAGCATGATTATAAGGTCTTTATTAAATGAATTGATAAATGATGCAACTTGTAAAAAAATGACACAACTGATGAAAAGATACACTAGCTCTTTTCTGTTTACCGCCATGCAAGGAACTATTAACAGCAAAATCTCTTAGGACAACCTGGAGGACGTGGTGTGGGAAGTCCTGCGTGGGAACCAGTGTAAGCACTGAATCCTTCTGGAAACAGTTGAGATACAAATCAACTTGCTGGACTATGACACTCATAAGCATTTTTATCACAAATAGATGAACAAACACTCATAATAAACTATATTAGCTAAAAGAAAAAATAAAATATAGAGCACTTACAGTAGATTAAACTACAAGTGAAAATTTACAATAAAATGGTCATCAACACTTCATACATTTGAAAAATGTAGAAAGTGTTTATTTAGTACATAGTGTTAGAAAAACTGGATTATCATACAAAAAATTGAATTTCTTTCAAATAGCATACATAAAGTGGATTCTAGTTGGGTTGAATAATTAATATATAATTAATAAAAGCACAAAATACCTTTTGACCTAGGGTAGAGAGGAGGTTCTTGAACAAACCTTTGAGTGCACAAAAAAATGCCAAAAATGATTGATATAGTGATATCACAATTTTATTTCTCTGCTCATTGAGTGTGCACATGGTCAAAATTAAAAGGTATATGACAAAATACAAAATGTTTTCCAAATATCTAAAAATAACAAGTGATTCAGCTCTGAAACAGGCAGAGAAATTCTGCAAATCAATAAGGGACAGACAAAATGAACCTAGAAAATAGTGTGCAAAAGAAATTAAAAGTTAGTTTACAGAAGCAGCCACCAGAAGTAGTAAGTATATGAAAATATTCGCAATCATTGTTATGCACTGGTAAACAAATCAGAATAACAATAGGACATGGCCTTACCTATTGGACTGGCAATTTAAAAAAAAGTTGGAGAATACCATCTGTTAGTGGGATGAGTCTCAGTGCTGGTAAGATTGCAAGGATTGGCAGTAATGCTAGAAAACTCCATATGGAGATATGTGCAAGTTTATTTATTGCAGTAGTGCTTAACCAGGAAAAGGAATTGGAAGCAAATGGACTATCCATTATCTGGAAAGGGGATAGGATAAAATGTGTCAGATGACACTATAGCATGCGATAATGAAGCTAGAATTTATGACTTAGGTATACACAAAACATTATGGATTAGACCATAGACTTATAGTGCATTGTGAAAAACAGAAAAATGCATGAAACAGCATTATATTATTTAAGTGTGAAGCAGAAACATGCATGACACTTTAAATGATTCAAATTATGTTTCTGATATCTGGTTTTTTTTTCCTGTGTCTTTTGTAAATATCATATAGCTATGTCCTGGCCATATCCTTCTTTTGAAGTAACATGAGAGTTGTCTACTTCTCCAATTTTCTAATTACCTTTAGATAACTGTAACTAGGATAATCCTTGTATTCCCTGCTAACATACAATTTGTGTACTATCATTTCACATCCTGTAAATTCCTAATTTCTTGTTGCCTAGTATCTGAAAAGTGTGATAAACAGATAATACAATATCATATATGCTGTGCTTTCTATATCTCTCGTGGAAAACTTATTTTGCATGGAGGTCACATGTTTCAGAAGTTCCTGTACAACAAAGTATACACAGTATTTCACAAAATATACTTTTTTCACTTATCATTCTCTATCTAAATGTAGAAAAGAAAGGGGGTTGTTCCTGGGTCCTTAATCATATAAGATACAGGAAGGAACAGTATTCCGACTTATTTTTTAAAATTGAGTAAATTTTTTAAAATGCCATCTCCCGCCGGGCTCGGTGGCTCAAACTGTAATCCCGCGCCTTTGGGAGGCTGAAGTGAGTGGATTGCCTGAGCCCGCAGATTGGAGACCCGCCTGGGCCGCGAGACCTCATCTCTACAATAAATCAAAAAATCAGCCGGGCGTGGTAGCGCGTGTCTGTATTTCCAGCTACTCGGAAGGCTGAGGCGGAAGGATCGCCAGATCCCAGCAGGTCGAGGCTGCGGTGGCCGGGAGCGGCCACTGCGCTCCAGTCTGGGCGACAGAGTGAGACTCCAACTCAAAACAAAACAAAACAAAACAAAAGCCATCTCACAAATCTGGCTAATATACATGACTCTTTGTATCAGGGGACAGACGGAAGTAGACGAATGAGACATTTTCTTATATTTTCAAGTTTCCTGCTTTATATATCGAATCAGTGGTACAATGTTAACATGTCCTAAAGCCAGGATATGGTTTTCCACAATCCAGCTTCACCTGTTTTCTAAATGGTAACCCCATGCTTGAAGTGTTTTAATTCCTTCTATCTATCCTGGTCTATGAAAGAATGGATTACATTTATGTATTATGTGTGTGTGCACATGTGTGTGTGCATCTATATTTATATGTTTATCTATCTCTATCTATATAGAAAAAGAGAGAGTACTATTTATTATACACTTTTGGCAAGATTATATATATATACATATAATTATTATACATATAACTATACATATGTATGGTTGTGTGCATATGCACACATACTGGCCACTCATAAACTGACAATGTTTGCATTAGTCCTAAAGTCATTGAAGTCCTTTTCCTGCCTTATGTCATCTCGTTAGGTTCATTTCCTCATTGTACCTGCTAGATCTTTTTTGATTCATGATTCTGAGAGTTAGAATTACACCTAACTTTGGGTTAACCAATGATAGGAATGACATGAGGATTATTATTATTATTATTATTTTTGAGTTGAAGTCTCACTCGGTTGCCCAGACTGGAGTGCAGTGGCCGCTCCCGGTCACCTGCAGCCTCGACCTACTGGGCTCCGGTGATCCTTCCGCCTCAGCCTTCCAAGTAGCCGGAATTACAGGCGCGCGCTACCATGCCCGGGTGATTTTTTGATTTATTGTAGGGATGAGGTCTCCCTGCCCAGGCGGGTCTCGAACCCGCGGGCTCAGGCAATCCACTCACTTCAGTCTCCCAAAGGCGCGGGATTACAGGCTGAGCCACCGAGCCCGGCTGAGGATTATTTTAATGGTCATAACTGAATTTTAAAAAGCACACAAAGGTAAAGGACTTCAGGGTTCGAGATTACTCTCTGTAATTTGTTATGAATCTAAACTTTTCCTAGGGTGAATAAACAAGGTCAGCGTGAACCCACCCAACTGCACTATTCGTCAGCTTCTAGTTTTTTATTAATACTTGCCAACAGCTTGGTCATTCAACAAAAGCATCCAACCAGGGTACAGGCAATGTTCTACCAACTGAAAACATAGCAGAAAGAAAGAACAGATGAGGCCTCTGCTCTCATAGACATTTCATTTAAATAAACTAGGCAACAAATAAATATAATGATTTTATGTTTTAAAGGGCTAAGAAGAATAATAATAAAAGAATGATGTAATAGTGTATGCCAAGCTTGCGTGTGTGTAGGGGGGATATTGGTGACCCAGGTTACTGAAAAAAGCAGTTACAGGAATGCAATATTTGAGTAGAAACCAGTGGACAAGAAGAATTTAGCCACAGGAAGAGAAGGAAACTTGATCTCCTAAATTCTAAGCCTTTTCAATTATAGTGCACTGTTTTCAATTACAAAGAGCAATTCTAATTTATAAAGAGATCATATATTGATTTGATCATTTAGTACATTTGAAGCTTATTGATTTTATAGCTTTTTATCTTCCCTTAAATACTTGTAAAAGATAAAAATAAGATTGTTAAAGAAATAACACTAAATTACCACATTAATTATTATTGTCATTATTCATTTGAGATGGGGTCTTTCTTTGTTGCCCATGTGGGAGAACAGTGGCTATTCACAGGTGTGATGTTCATCATGCATTTCAGACTCTAGTTTCTGAGTTCGAGAGATCCTCCTGCCTCAGCCTCTTGAATACCTGGGACTATAGGAGTCTGCCACTGTGTCCAGGTTAATTCTTTTAATTATTAAATTTCTGATAGATGCAATAGGAATTAAACTCCCTTAAGGAAAGAATGAAAAAAAAATTGTTTCATTGCAAAACGTATCAGATATATAAAAAAAGAACAATATGTAGATGAGAAAATTGACCTCCCAACTTTTTTTTTTAACTGAATTATTCAGTTTCAATATTTTTTTGTTTGGTATGATGGAAAAAAAAGACAAAAAACTTCTAATAAGTTGTCCTAATGGAGGGAAAATTCTTAAGATATTTAAAGTGCAATACAAAAAAAATCTAATTTATTTTCTTTCTTTACAGATATGCTACCTATATGCATTGCATTGAAAATTACAACGCTTCTTTCACCTGTCACTTATTTTCTGAAAGCACCAGAGCAAAAGATTATTTATACTTTTAGAAGTCATCAACTGTTCACTATCCTTTCCCCCATCCTTATTAATAGGCGATGTAGACTCCAACATTTTGTGCTGGATTTGTCAAGGAATTTCTTCTAAATATTCTAGGAAATGATTTGGGGATAAGTTATAATCAGCAAAATTCAAAATGTAAAAATATGCTGGAAAAGCATGTAAGACATTTAAATGGAGATAGCATTGTTCATGTTTCATAAATGTACAATAATTAGGCAAGAAGCAAAATGTGTAGAAGCAGAAAACAATCATATGTTAACCCAGTCCGATGCTCAGAGGACAATCTCAGTTTCATCTGAAAATTTGAAACTGTTATAAGTGTTTTAGATGCTTTCATGCTTAGTTCATCAATTCGAAAAAATTATGCACATATTGTAAAATTCTTGTGCATATGTTACCAGCTCTTCTTTTGCTGTTTATATCACCACTAATTAACATTTTTAATTAAGACAAAAAACACTGTTAGCATAATACATGAAAAATTGGAGCAGGTGCTCAGGGTAATAATTTGTATAAATAGCTATTGCCCTACACTAGCTTCTAAATTATAATCATTAGCTAGCTTTTTAGTGGATCAAAGTGAAATTCTGCCTTTTATTTAATTTAAGAGAAAAAAAACAGAACAGAAAAAAACTACAAAAACAAATGCAGAAGGTATAAAATTATATTATCCTCATTATACTCCTAGTCCATGCTACATTTGAAATTTAACCTTCTCGAAGCCTGTCTGGTCCTCTTTTCTTTTGCCATTTCTTATCTTCTGGTACTTTCCAAGTCATTCTTGAAGGCAGAGTTCTCAAAAGCAGTTTTCTTCCTGACTTTCTCTGCTTTCCAAGATTTTTCTTCTCCTATCAGAAGCAGGATGGGTTTCTTACAGCACTTTGTACTATGTTATTAAAATATATACTCACTGAATTAAAATTAGTTTACAAATATATCCATTTATCTAGTTTAAAAAACCAAGCTACTTGACAACTTATATCTCCAACATATTGCTAAATTAAATTTAATTGGCTATTTAAAGAGAGCTACTTATATTCAATGTATCACATGGGATATGCCAATTCTTGTAGCTTCCAATTTACCCCAAACTCAGTGGCTTCACTTCTTATTCCATTTGCAAAGTTTTCTCCTCTGCATTTTTTTCAGAATTTAAGTTGTCATCATTCCCAAGAAGAAACTGAAGAAAAAATTGCAGTCCATGTATGCAGTCCATTTATGACGTGTTTTTGTCTTCTTTGATGATCAATTCCCACAAGTCAACATGAAAACTAAAATTTAATGATCATGTATTATTCACTTGTTCAGTGTTGAGAATTCAGGGAAGTATAAGATCTGATGTCCTAGCTGTGCTCTCTTGAAATGCCTCTGCTATCATTCTTTTTATAGCTTCAATCCTTGGCCCCATTCATATTGTAATATTTTAACTGGACCATTCTGAAAGCATTGTCTTGATTTTTCAGACTTTAGCCTTTTATATCACATTAGGGCCATTTTATTTATATTTTATAAATAAAAATTTCTCTTTTTGCCTATGAGTAACTTAGTGTGTATACAGTATCTTAATTGTGGAATATGCATACATATATTATATATTATACATATATATTTCTGTGTTCTCCCACATAATTCTATATTTTCTATTGTAATTCAGTATTTCTTTTAATTTTAAAGATGTTAGGTACACTTCAGGATTAGGTAATACAAGTATACCTCATACAGGTAAAGTTAGGGCCTCCCTTGGGGACTCAACCTAATTTGAGATCGGGAAACCTTATTGATGTTGTGTCCCACCCTGCCACCCCAGCTGTATCCCACTACTGCCAATGCCTTTTTTACAGTATTATGGTAAATGTTCACAGTCTGCTTATGAATGAGAACATATGGTACTCTGTTCTTTGTTTCCGTTATAGATCACTAAGTATGATAGACTCTAAATCCATCCGAATTGCTGCAAAGTCTATATGTTTTTCCTTTGTGGCTGCATAATATTTCTTTGTGTGTATGTACCACATTTTTTATCCAGTCCAGTTTCAATGGCCAGCATAGTTGGTTTCATATTTTTGCTATTGAGATTAGTGCTGCAATAAACATGCTTGTGCAGCTATCTTTTTTTGTAGAATGATTTGAGTTCCTCTGGGTATATTCTCAGCAGGGAGATTGCTGGGTGATATGGAAAGTCAGCTTCTAGTCTTTTTTAGAATTCTCCACACTGTTTTCCATAGAGGCTGAACTAGTTTGCATTCCCACAAGCAGTATAGAAGCATTCCCTTTTGTCTGCATCCTCGCCAGCATCTGTTGTTGCTTGTTTTATTAATGATGGCCATTCTTACTGGAGTTAGGTGATATCTCAGTGTCGTTTTGATATGCATTTCAATAAACATTAGTGAGACTGAGCACTTTTTCATGTGTCTGTTGGCTGCTCGTATATCTTCTTTTGAGAAATATCTATTCATGTCTTTTGCCCACTTTTTAATGAGACTATTTTTTTTTAACATTCAGCCCATTTAAGTTTGTTGTTGAACCTGGATGTTAGGCCTTTGTCAGATATACAGTTGACAAATAATTTTTTTCCCATTCTGTGGGCTGTCTCCCTGCTCTCTTAATGGTTTATTTTGTTTTGCAGAAGCTCTTCGGTTTAATGATTTCCCACTTGTCTATCTTATCTCTTATGATATGGACATTTGGGATTTTGGTCAGAAATTAGTTGCCTACTCAGATTGCTGTAAGAGTGTTTCCTGTGTTTTCTAAGATTCTAATAGTTTGAAGTTTTATGTTTAGGTTTTTGATTCATTTAGAGTTGATGCTTGTGTATGGTGACAGGTAGGGATCCTGCCTCAATCTTCTGGATGTAGTCAGCCAGTTTTCCCAGCACCATTTACTGGATAGATTCTCCTCTCCCAAGTGGTTGTTGTGGAGACTTTGTCAAAGACAAGTAAGTTGAAAAATTGAGGTTTTGCTTTCAGAATCTCTATCCCATTCTATTGGTTCATATACCTGTTCTTGTACAAAAACAAGCCTGTTTTGATTTTTGTAGCCTTATAGTAAAATTTAAAGTGTGGAAGTATGACAGCTCCTACTTTGTTTCTTCTGCTAAGTATTGTTTTATTTATGGTCCTATATGTTTCCATATACAATTCTGAATTGTCATTTCCAGGTCTGAGAAGTATGATGTTGGTAATTTAATGGGCATTGCATTGAATCTGTAGATTGCCTTTGTAGGGTGGACATCTAAACAATTTTGATTCTTCCTTCAATGAGCATGGGATATTTTTCCACTTATTTGTGTCTTCTTGGATTTCTTTGAACAGTGTTTTATAGTTCTCATTGTAAAAGTCTTTCACTTCTCTGGTTAGGAAGATGCCAAGTTATTTCTTTCTTTTTTTTTTCTGATTATTGTAAATAGGATTGTGTTTATTTGCGCCTTTTGGTTGTTGGTGTATAAGAATGAGACTATCACTGGGCTCGGTGGCTCAGCCTGTAATCCTGTGCTTTGGGAGGCTGAGGTGACTGGATTGCCTGAGCCCACGGATTCGAGACCCGCCTGGGCAACTTGACGAGAACTCATCTCTACAATAAATCAAAAAATTAACTGGGTGTGGTAGCGCACACCGTAGTTCCAGTTACTTGGAAGGCTGAGGCGGAAGGATCAGCGGAGCCCAGCAGGTCGAGACTGCGTTGGCCGGGAGTGTCCACTGCACTCCAGTCTGGGTAACAGAGTGAGACTCCAACTGGAAAAAAAAAAGAATGCAACTATCTTTTGCACATTTATTTTGTACTCTGAGACTTTGCCAAAGTCTTTTATCAGTGCAAGGAGTTTTCTGACAGATTCTCTTGGATTTTTGAGGTATAGGATCATATCAGCACCAAAGAGGGTTAACTTAACTTCTTCTTTTCCTATTTGGATACCCCTTATTTCCTTTCCTTGTCGAATTGCTCTAGCTAAAACTTCCAACACAATGTTGAACAGAAGATGTGAGAGTGGGAAGTCTTGTCTTATTCCAGTTTTAGGGGGAATGATTCCAGTTTCAGTTAGTAATATGCTTGTGGGCTGTGGGTTTATTGTAGATAGCACCTACTAGTTTGAGGTATGTTCCTTTTATGCCTAGGTGTTCAAGGGTTTTAATCAAGAAGGGACGCTATATTTCATCCAGAGCTTTAGAATTTTTTTTCTTTTGTACCTACTTTATATAGGTGAATTACTATTTGTCTAGGGGTTGGTCTTCTCATTTGATGTCGCATGGGGGTTCTCTGTATCTCTTTGTTTTGGATGGTCACATCTCTGGTGAGATGGAAAAAGTTTTCTTGGATAACCTCCTGGAATACTTGCTCCAAGGTGTTCTCCACTTCCCTTTCTTCTTCTGAGATAACAATCAGGGGTAGTTTCAGTTTCTTGACATAATTGCGCATCTCTTGGAGGCTTTGTTCTTTCCTTCTGAGTTTTCTTTCCATATTTTTTACAGATTGAGTTAATTCCATATTTTGGTCTTCAAGTTTCTTCTGCTTGATTAATTCTATTTTCCATGCTCGTCATCTTGTTATTTATTTTTTGGATGAAATTTGTTATGACCCAAATCTTTGTTGCAAGTTCTTTCAGTGTTGCATCTTGTCTTTCTTGAGTCTTCTTCACTCTTTCCAACCATTCCCTAATCCCTGCTGTATTCTGGGGCCAGTCATTGGTGACTTCCATTGTTTGGCTCTGATATATGATTTTTTAGGAGTTTTCTCTTTGTTTCATTGGTAATTATCTGTGTTCTTCAACTGATTTTTACCTCATTTGTGATAGATCTCTTCCTTTTCTCCTTAATTCCATTATTCAGTGGCAGTGGGAGAGACTTTCACTTATGATGTTTGCTCGGTCCTCTATTCTTCCCTGATCAGGGCTCTGAATTTGTTCTATTTTGAAACAGAGCTGTGGGTGGAAAGCCTTGCTGACTGTTGTATTTTTGACAGTCAAATAAAGTGGAGGACAGGAAGCTAGGATTCAGAATCTATTTGCAAATCATAGTGTTCGCTGATTGTGGTACGTGTTCCCTGAGACCCACTCCCCACCACCACTCTATATGATGATACAATGGGCATGTGTTTGCACTTCCTGAATCCAAGAGACAGCAACAGCATTGAGGAGAATAGAGAAAAGTGTAGTGAAATAAGATGGACAGAAATTAAAAAGTAATAAATAAACAGAGAAACAAAAGCAGAAACCAAAACAAAAACCAATTAAACACACACATACACAAACTAAAACCAAAACAAACTGGAAAAAAAAAAAACAAACAAAAAACAGGAAAGACACACACACACAACACAGAATGTAATAAAGAAAAGAGAAAAAAATAGGAATTCAAATCAAACCTTCATATACACATTCACATACACACATTAAACTCAAAAAAGACAACAAAAAAACGCAAAGAAACCAAAAATAAAAAAGAAGAACACTCAATCATTCATGCACACATGTAAACAGAGGGGGAAAAAAGCAAAAGAAAGAAGAAAGAAAAATTTTTTAGGAGGTAAGGGGTGATCCAGATTAAGCCCTCACATATACTTTCATGCACAAAAAAAAAAGAAAAAAAAAAATTAAAGAGCAAAGAAACAAACAAAAAACCTGCTCTCCTGTGGCAAGTTCTATAATTATTCCTCCAGCTGCTCACTGGTAAGCCTCTCTGCGGTCTCCTGTGGAGTTGTGGCATCATTTACAATCTCCCCAATGTCCAGTTTGGGGAAGGAGCAGAAGGTGGTGGGAGTGGGTGGGGCTTCATTCCTCCACTCCCAATCTCGTATTTTCAGGGGGATCTCTTCCAGTGGGGAGGTGCAGGATTGTCTCTTCCCCAGGTGCTGGTGGGGGCAGCCCAGCCTGGCTTATCCTGCAGTAGAGTCCTCCTATTGTTACTGACATCCTGGCTCTGCCTATGCTCATCCCTCTCAGTTGTACCCCAAGTGTGTGGCCTGACATTCAGAGGATTGCAGGGGAGGAGGGAGTTGAATCAGGATCAGTCTCACTGCTGATCTCTTTTCCCATTTTCTTTATCCTTTTCTGATCACACCCTTTGTTCTACAGCTGAATAGGGGTAAGGGTTGGGCACCTGAGACTCAGGACTCATACTATCTCCCTGGAGTTTATGCTTTGGAATATTTCCTCTGGGTCACAATCAGCCACTGAGTAGCCAACTCACTGGTCATAGAAATCAGGTCTGTCGGTCTGTGGTGAGAAAGCTGGAGCACTTTCCTGCTTCAAGATGGTAGCAGGATGCTTCGTTCATATTCTCCAGTGGAGCTCTGCCCCTGGGCTCTCCCACTGTGCACCCTCCGTAGTCCTTGCAGCCAGTGTCTAGCCAGGCACTGTGATGGTGAGGCAGAACCTGGAGCTGACAGTCACTCTCAGCATCTTCTTCCCGGGAAGGGCTTTGGTGATTTTAAAAAATTGGTACTAGAGTTTTGCACCAAGGGAAGCACTAGGGTCCAAGCAGAGCAGCTGTGGCACCAGATGCTCCACCAGGATAGCCCTGGCCACTTGCTCCCAATTCCCTACTCAGTCAGTCACTCTTAGGTCTACTTACTCACAGACACATATGCAAAATTTTCTGTACACTTGCTCACACTGGGATTTGCATAGTCTGTCTGACTCCACTGCCATCTTCCCAGAAGTCTTCAATATTTTATTAAAACATCTATAATATCACTATGGCTTATTTCTCCAGGTTTGTACCTCAGGCTGTCATTCTTCAATACACATAAAACTCTGGCCATGACAAAGTGTTACACAGGTATAATTCCTCTTGGAAGTTTGACCAGGCACTCAGAATGAAATAAAGAATAATAATCATTAAAACATATGTAGTACTTACACTACATCATATTTTCTAAGTATTCTAGAAGTGATAACTCATTCCATAGCTTGTGAGGTAGACATTTAATATTTCATCTATATTTTAGTGAGAAAACCAAGGTACAAATAATTTGAGTCACTTGCTCAAACTTATTCAAGAATTAAATATCAGCATGAGTATTCAAATTTGTAGAATTTGCCTCAAAAACCCTTACTCAAAATCACCAATTTGAACTGTTTGTCTCACCAAGTTGTTATATTTGACTTGTAAAGTACCATTATAAGCTATAGATTTTTTTAAAGTCATAGTAAAAATGCAACCACAAGATATCATTACTCAACATGTGGCCTACACAAATGTGAGGCAGTACTATATGTAAAGCCTAAAAAAATGGAATTTATTTTGTGTTTATTAAAGTGAAGTATTTATAGTACAATTCATTTTTCAATGCCAAATGGAAAACGCTGTATTTTTCAGTATGTTCAAAGACAAGGATATAGATAAGAGTATTTATAAACTAAGAGGAAGCTAATAGCATAATAAAATAATGGAAAGTATTAAAACATAAAAATATAAAACTAATCATTTTTCTCATGTCCACTCCAAATTATGATGTGCACATTAATGACTACCAATGTTCAATTGCAATATTTTCAAGTTAATGATATATGAAATTATTTATTGAGGATTTTTCCTATATTCATTCTGAGGCATTTTAAATTTTTCGTATCTAATTGTCACTTTTGTTATAAGCAGAGATAGGGTATAACTGATAAATAATCTTCTACAAGTAGTAAAGTAAGATATTCTGAAATCCTATAATGCTATATCAACCATAATAATACTACTATTTAATAAAAATAATCATTACTTGATATGTTTTTAGCCTATTGATTCTAAGACCATAAGACAACCATTTTATATGTTTTATAGTTTTATTTTTCATCATACCACTTTCTAAAGTTCTATTACTTATTTGTGTATTTTTCTATTTAAAAAAAGATATTGTTTATTTTTAAATTGTGGGGTATAGTTAAGGGTTAGGTATACAAATATGCATCGTTCAGGCACCCTTGTTGATAAGGGGTGTCCCCCCACCCCTGGACAGATGTTGACTACCATTAATCTCACCATTCTTGCCCTAACTGCCCCCCCCATAGATTTCCACCACTGTCAATCCTTTTCTTATAGTATTACAATAGATGTTCAAGGTCCACTTATGAGTGAGAACATGTGATACTCAGATCTTTGTTGCTGTGAAAGATCACTCAGTATTATAGACTCTAGTTCCATCCAGGTTGCTGCGAAATTCATGATTTTGTTCTTTTTTATGGCTGCATAGTATTCCATCGTGCATATGTACCACATTTTTTTAATCCAGTCCTCTTTTGACGGGCAGCATGTTGCTTCCAGGTTCTTGCTATTGTGAACAATGCTGCAATAAACATACGTGTGCAGGTATCTTTTTTACAGAGTGATTTGATTTGAGTTCTTCAGGGTATATTCCCAGTAGGGAGATTGCGGGGTCATATGGGAGGTTGATATTTAGAGTTTTTAGGAATCACCACACTGATTTCCCCAGAGGTTGCACTAGTTTACAGTCCCACCAATAGTGTATAAGTATTCCCTTTTCACCACATCCTCTCCAGCATCTGTTATTTTTTGAGTTATTGATGATGGCCAGTCTGACTGGAGTTAGGTGGTATCTCAGTGTAGTTTTAATTTGCATTTCCTTAATGATTAGTGAGGTTGAACATTTCTTCATTTGTCTGTTGACTGTCTTTTGTGAAGTGTCTGTTCATATCTTTTGCCCACTTTGTAATGGAGTTGTTTTTTTGTTTTTTTTTTTCTTTTCAGCATGTTGAGTTCCTTGTAGATCCAAGATGCTAGGTATTTGTCAGATATGGACTTGGCATATACTTTTTTCCAGTCTGTGGGCTGTCTCCCTGCTCTCTTGATGGTTTCTTTGGGTTTGCAGAAGCTTGCCAGTTTAATAAGGTCCCACTTGTCTATCTTATCTTTTATGGCTCGTGTGTTTCAGGATTTGTTCAGGAATTGGATGCCAGTTCCAATTTCCATAAGGGCGTGTCCTGCATTTTCTCAGATTCTTATGGTTTAAGGTTTTACATTTAGGTCTCTGATCCATTTAGAGTTAGTTTTTTTGTATGGGGATAGATAGGGGTCTTGTTTGAGTCTTCTGCATGTGGTCAGCCAGTTTTCCCAGCACCATTTACTGAATAGATTCTCCTCTCCCCAGTGGTAGGTGGTGGAGGCTTTGTCGAAGATGAGTTGGTTGAGAAATTGAGGTTTTGCTTCTGGAATCTCAATTCTATTCCATTGGTCTATATGCCTATTCTTGTACCAATACCATGCTGTTTTGATTATTGTAGCTTTATAGTAAAGTTTGAAGTCTGGTAATGTGATACCACCTGGTTTGCTTTCTTTGCTAAGGATTGTTCTGGCTATTCTTGGTCATTTGTGTTTTCATATGAATTCCTGTATTGTTTTTTCTAACTCTGAGAAGAAAGTTTCTGGTAATTTGATGGGTATTGCATTAATTCTGTAGATTGCCTTAGGTAAGATGGTCATCTTCACAGTTGATTCTTCCAATCCATGAGCATGGGATATTTTTCCCATGTGTCATCCTTGATTCCTTTCAGCAGTGTTTTGTAGTTTTCACTGTAAAGGTCTTTCACGTCTCTAGTTAGGAAAATGCCAATATATTTCTTTTTGTGTGTGTGTGGCTATTGTGAATGGGATTGTACCTTTTATTTGGGTTACTGTTTGTTATTGGTGTAAAGAAATGTGATTGTCTCTTTTGCATGTTTATTTTATACCCTGAGACTTTGCCAAAGTCCTTTATCAGTGCAAGGAGGCTTTTGACAGATTCTCTTGGGTTTTCAAGGTACATGATCATATCATCTGCAAAGAGAAATTACTTGACTTTTTCTTTTCCTATTTGGATACCCCTGATTGTCATCTCTTTTCTGATTGCTCTAGCAAGGACTTCCAATACTATATTTAACAGGAGGGGCAGAGTGGGCTTCCTTGTCTTGTTCCAGTTTTCAGGGTAAATTGTTCCAATTTTTGTCTGTTTAGGAGTATGCTAGTTGTAGGTTTCTCGTAGATGGCTTTTACTATTTTGAGGTATGCTCCATGTATGTCTAGATGTTCGAGGGTTTTTATCAAGAAGGGGTGCTGGATTTTATCAACAGCTTTTTCTGCATCTAATGATATAATCATGTGGTTTTTGTTCTGACGTCTGTTGATGTATGTAATTACATTTATTGTCTTGAGAATGTTGAAGCAGCCTTGCGTCCCAGGGATGAAGCCTACTTGGTCATGATAGATGATTTTTGAGATGTGTTGTTGAATCCGATTTGCTAGGATCTTGTTGAGAA
>NW_007258172.1:299703-377215 GCF_000164805.1 Carlito syrichta | reverse complement strand
TACATAATCAATTTTCTTGATTGTTATTGGTCTATTTAGGGTCTCAATTTCTTCTTGTTTTAACCTAGGTAGGTTGTGTGATGTCAGGAAGTCCTCCATTTTCTTAAGGTTTTCAAATTTGTTTCCATACAGGTGTATGTAATAATCTCCAATGATCTTTTGCATTTCCTCAGGGTCAGATGTGACTTCATCTTTTGTGTTTCTGATTGTGCTTATTTAGGGTTTTTTTCTCTTTTTTTGGTCAGTCTAGCTAGTGGACCATTGATCTTGATTATCCTTTCAAAGAACCAGCTTTATGTTTCATTGATTTTTCGTATTATCTTTTTGTCTTCTACATCCCTGATATGGGCCTTAATTTGGTGATCTGAACCCTTCTGCTTAAGTTAGGATTTTGGTGAACTTGCTTTTCCAGCTTCCTTAGGAGTCTTGTCAGGCTGTTAGTTTGTGATCCTTCCATTTTATTCGTGTGCATCTGTAACGATATGAATTCCCCTCTAACTACAGCTTTCATTGCATCCCAGAGATTTTGGTAAGATGTTTCTTCATTTCATTTGTTTCTAGGTATCTTTTAATCTCTGTTTTGATTTCATCATTGATCCAGGAGTTGTCTAGGGTCATGCTGTTTAGTGTTCATGCCTTTGTGGGTTTGGGGGGAACCGTGTTGGTGTTAATGTTTACTTTCATTCCACAGTGGTCCGAGAAGGTGCATGGCAAAATTTTGATCTTTTGAAATTTGCTTATGCTAGATTTATGGCCAAGTAAGTGTTCCATGCATTGATGAGTAGAATGTATACTCTGTGGTTGTTGGATGGAGTGTTCTGTAGGTATCAATTAAGTCCATTTGGTAAAGAGTCACATTGAGGTTTTGGATCTTCTTGCTGATTTTTTGTCCTGATGATCTGTCTAGGGTTGTGAGTGGGCTATTGAAGTTCCCAGCTATGATGGTGTTGGAGTCAATATCTTTTTTTAGTTTACCTAGAAGCTGCTTTATGAAAGTTGGTGGTCCTATGTTGGGTGCATATATGTTTATGATGGATTGTTTCTTCTTGATGGATTGAACCTTTTATCATTATGTAGTGGCCTTTTGTATCTTTTTAAATGTTTCATAGCTTAAAGGGTGTTTTGTCTAAAATTAGGATTGTGACTCCTCCTTGCTTTTGTGTTCCATTCGCCTGAAAATTTGTTTTCCATCCTCTTACTTTGAGTCTGTGAGTGTCCTTTCTAGTGAGGTGAGTCTATTGAAGGCAATAAATTGTTTCCTGGTGATATTTTATCCATTTTGCCATTCCATGTCTTTTCTGTGGTGCATTTAGTCCGTTCACATTCAAGCTAATTATTGAAATGTGAAAGTTGATCCCTATCGTAAGGTTCTTACAGAGTTGTTGTTGTTCTTCCTGTTTGTGTGTTGTCTTTCTTTTGGTTTTGGAGTTGGTTCATATGTGTTTTTAATCTTTTGCCTGTACTCTTGTGAAGAATGTTGTTGTTCTTTTTTCCTTTTCTTCTGTGTTCAATACTTTCTTAAGTGTTTCTTGTAGAGGTGATCTGGTGGCAGCATAAGTTCTTAGGGATTGGATATCTGGGAAAGATTTCAATTCTCCTTCACTGATGAAGCTTAGCTTCGCTGGGTAGGTTATTCTCAATTGAAATTGTTTATCTTTTAGAACTTTGAAGATAGGGCTCCAAGCTCTCCTAGCCTGGAGGGTTTTGTAGATAAATCTGCTGCTATTCTAATTGGTCTTCCCTGGTAGGTAGTCTGAACTTTTTCTCTTGCTGCCTTTAGGATTTTTTTCTTTTATACCTACTCTGTTTAGGAGAATTATTATGTGTCTGGGAGTTGGTCCTCTCATTTGCTGTCTTGCTGGGGTTCTCTGAATCTCTTATATTTAAATATTTGCATCACTGATGAGATGAGGGACGTTTTCTTGAATGATTTCATGAAATATTTGTTCCAGTGTGGCCTCTGTTTCTCTCTCTGCCTCGGGAAGGCCAATTACTCTTAGATTTTTTTTTCTTGAAGTAATCATTCATCTCTTGAAGGTTTTGTTCTGTCTTTTCAAGTTTCTTTTATATGTTTTTGACAGTTTGGGTTAGTTCTGTGTTTTGGTCTTTGAGCTCTGAGATTCCTTCTTCTGCTTGGCTAATTCTGCTTTCTATACTTATTAGTTTGACATTTATTTCCATCACAATATTCTTTACTGCTGTTATTTCTGTCATCAACGCCTTCCTATTTTCCTCTTGTCTCTCCTCAATTTTTTTTATTGTCTCTATTAATTTCTTGATATCTGGGTTTCCTGTATGTGACCAGTCATTCTGGGGCTCTTCATTGTTTGTTTTCCAAAGTCTGTTTTCTCAGTGTCTGACCTCTCAGGGGTCTGTGTGAGACCTATATTCTTCTTTTGGTTTTTCTTCATCTGTGCAGATTTTTCCTCCCTTCTCCTTCCCTCCACTTATGTGTCTTCTTTAATTCTGTTACTCAGGGGTGGAGGGGTTGCTTTTACTTTTGTTTGTCCAATCTCCTATTCTTCTTTATGTATATCCTCTTGCTTTGGTCAATTCTGGAGTTGGACTGTAGGTTGGGGTGGTCCTTTTTGCAGTTTTGAGATTTACTTAAGGGGGGAGCTATGTTTCAAATCTATCTGCAAATCCTGGTATCCACGGACAAGTGTATGTATAATCTGAAGCCCACTTCCCACTGCCTTGCAATCTGTCTATGCAGTGGGATTGTAGGTTTACTCCCTGAAAACCAAATAAGGCTAACAGAGGGAAGAGAATGGAATGGGCAGTGGGAGGAAGGAGGGGTGGATAGAGGGGGGAGTAAGAGGGAAAACAGATTAGCATGCCAGCAAATAGGGACACAAAGACTGAAACAGATAAAAACAATAAACCACAACTACAAGCTAACCAAAAACCATATGAAAAAACTAAAACATACAATGATGATAATGTATATGCTAACCAACCTCCTTATTGGTGTACTATTCCTCTATAAAAAGATGGGGTTTATAGAAAATTTTTTTTAAAAGAACACAGCAAAAGGAATAGAATTAAGTCAGTAAACCAACAGAACCAACCAAGTACACTCTGAGACTATTCATTTAAGTCCGAAGTCTTTTCAGCTCTGATTTCTAGCTGTCTTTGCAGGCTGGCAAATTTGTTCACACTTAGGGTCAGTTGCCCCTAGCCTACTGTGAAGGGCAGTTCAGATCTGGGCTACCTGCCCAGTTCACCACTCAGATCTGGCCTGTGTCTATTTATCAAGCTTCTGTTTTTCCCATTTCAGTGTTGTTACCTTGAATCGCCAGCAGGTGGTGGTATCTCACTGCTCCAGTTGATCTTTATCTGCAGCTGCTCGCCTAGGAGGAGAGGGAGCTAGCGATGGGAGCGGCACAGCAGTGGCAGCGGCTGCCTCATGGCCCACGGGAAGAGCTCCACGAGTATGGCTCTGGGCGAGAGGTGGAGCGTGACAGTGGCTGTGGTAGCAACGGTGATCTCAGTAGATCTTGCTTGTGGGGCTTCATGGTCTGATGACATGGGTCACCTCAGGTACAGGTGGGGTGATGGACTCAACGGTAGTGGCAGTGGCGGTGGCGGCAGCCATAGCTGCAGAGGCGTCTGTGGCTGCAGCAGCCGCCCAGACGACCATGATGCTTGAGCTGGGGCCACGGCTGAGTTCCGTGTGAAGAGCAGGTGCCAACAATGTGAACTGCAGCCCCCAGGAGAGAGCTAGACTCTTTATGTGCTTTCTCTTTCGCAGAGGGTCTCACAGACCAAGCTGACTGTTTCCATCTTGCCAGAAGTCCCTATTTGTGTATTTTTCTATTTTTTGTTCCTTAAACAAAATTTAGGCTTTGTAAGACATGCATTTTATCTGTCTTGTTCACCACTGAGTAATCAGAATCTGGAAGCACCTTAGGCTATTAGCAAACATTCAGCAAATATCTGTATAATAGCATGTATTCCTGAATCGATATCCTGGCAAAGAGAACTTGAAAATGCGTGGAGAAAAATCAAGACATGAGAGCAAGTCCACATACTATATACATTTTTTTTTGAGTTGGAGTCTCACTCCCTCACCCAGCATGGAATGCAGTGGCAAGATCACGGCCACCTCTGCATCGACCTGCTGGACTCAGGCAATCCTTTGACCTCAGCCTTCCGAGTAGCCGGAACTTGAAGTGTGCACTATCACACCTTGCTAATTTTTTTATTTATTGTAGAGACGGGGTCTTGCCAAGTTGCCCAGGCTGATCTTTGATCCATGGGCTCAGGCGATCCCCTCACATTTGTCTCCCAAAGTGCTGGGATTAAAGGCTTGAGCCATTATGACTGACCTACTATATACAATTTTAGACTCTATTTTCTTTTATGTGAGAATATGATTTTTTGCAAAAGAACGTACAGCAAAAGAGCTGTAGAAATTATATTGTGTTATGTATGTCACCACTATATCTATGAGAGAGACCCCCCAAAATCCCAGAATTTATTAAAAATTATGTATTTCCTCCCACATGCTTAAACTTTGGTCACCTTCAATGTATTCTCTACTTGATGCAATACACCTGTTGAAACGTTTTTTCCCATTGCTTAAAACAGTTTTTTAATTCATCAGTTTTGATGCCTTTTAGTGCTTCTCCTGCTTTTTTGTTTCAATTCTTCCACAAAGGCAAAACATTCCACTTTTGGTACTTTGTTCATCCAGGGAAACAACAATAACAACAAAGTCGCTTGTAGAGAGATTGGGTGAATAAGGAGGGTGAGGCATAGAAATCATACCACTTTGGTAAAAAAAAATGTTGAGCATTCAGCATGATGTAAGTAAGTGCATTGTCATAGTAGAAGAACCAATCACCCGTCTTCCAAACTTCAGAATGTTTCTGATGATCACACCATCTCACAACAAAACTAGCTGGCACATGGATGCCAATGGCTTCCTAGAACAATTTCATAGCAAGGAAAACCTGTATTTCAAGATCCCTGTCCTTCAAAATGATAACTCCGGGATTTTTTTTTGTTTTTTTTTGGTCCGTCGTGGCCATACACTTGTTCTATTACTTCAAAATTTGAAAACAAATATATGCTAGAAAAAATAATTTTGAACCTAATTGATTTCAATTTTTTTTTTTTGAGTTGGAGTCTCACTGTCGCCCAGACTGGAGTGCAGTGGCTGCTCCTGGCCACGGCAGCCTCGACCTGCTGGGCTCTGGTGATTCTTCTGCCTCAGCCTTCCAAGTAGCTGGAACTACAGGCATGCGCTGCCACGCCCGACTATTTTTTAAATTTATTGTAGAGATGAGGTCTTGCCTGCCCAGGCGGGTCTCAAACCCGTGGGCTCAGGCAATCCACTCACCTAAGCCTCCCAAAGGCGCAGGATTACAGGCTGAGCCACCAAACCCGGCTTCCCAATTGATTTAAATTAACAAATAATTTATTTTTTAAAAATAGTGAATCTCTTTGGAATATGTTATGAGTAAACCACTAGAGACTATGATGTTTTGTTGGCTATATTGTATGTTAGTTGCACTTTTATAAATGTTTTACATAATAAAATTTGCAATCATTGTTTAACTTGCATATAATGTTAAGATTTGCTTTGCAAGTATTTCTCTAAAATTATTTATTTCATGCATTAATTGTTTCATTAAATATGCATAAATAAAAATATACCAACAGAAATTCAAATTAAAAAATGATTAATCACAATTGCAATCTAATAAAACAGCTGTTCGCTTCTTATAATATGTGTGTATGTATGCATGTATATATGTGTTTATGATTTTATTTGGAAGTTTTACAGCATAAATTATGTTTTTCACTTTTGTATTTCTTGATAGACATCATTTAAATAAATAAATCAAATACTTTTAATTAAGGTAACATAATTTTCTTCATTATGTTATATAGCTTAACAAGAAGTAGCCTTTCAGATTTTTAATATTGAAAACAAAATAACAATAGATATCGTCATATATTATGCTTTTTTCTAATTTGAATTTTTTGGGGGGAATCATCTGCTAATAATTAAAATGCATACAAATTTCAAGACGCCACAATTATTGTCAGATCACTTTCCAAAAGGGGTTTATTCCTTTGCATTTTATATTGCAATCATTGCTAGTATTGCCAGAAATGTATATTGTTTTATTGTGGGAAAATTTTTATAAAATCGTGAACAAGACACTACTCCCTGGATAACATATTTATAAATCGGTGATAGTGCTTGAAAACCTATTCTACTATATGTAGACAGTGAGGTCTCAGGGAGATGAGAGTGGTCATTGTCCAACTATGATTTAAATATGTAGGACAAGAGAGAGTTTCATAGATTTGTCAAAAGTGTAATCATGAATAAAAGCAGAGGTGAATACAATGCAGAGATGAAGAAGGAAAGCACGGAGGGGAATCATTACCCAGACAACAAGATTTACGAGAATGCATTAGGAAATAACCACTGGGGAGGCTTAGGAAGAAATCCCCAAAAAGCAACCATTCCTTCACAGGAAGTGAGAAGCCCAGAAGGCAGGGAGGAGCCAGCCAATTATCTTCCTTTTCCTGGGTATAACTATGATTCACTATTTTTGGTGAATGTATAGGAGAACAACTATTATCACTTTTTAATTGTAAAAGGTGAGGATATTTAATATAGCTTCTGGCAAGGATCTCATTGGTTTATGAGAGGATATTTTGCAGAATATAAAGAACTGAGCTAGAGCTAAAAGGAGGCAATTAGGATCCTCAACAAAAATGTGGAATGGCATTTTTTTAAAAATCTACATTAATAAATGAATAATAGTGTCTTACTGTCTTAGCTGGCAATTATTTCTATTCTTAATGTCTTATTTAAAATACATAGTTGTCTTGTAAATGTGAATATAAAACTATTAGTGAACCTTAGATATTCCTAAAAGTACTTTCATTCACCAAATAAAATTTTAATTGTCAGCATAATCTGTGTGTGCACATGAGAGAGGGAGGAAGAAACAGGAGGAAAGGAGAGGGACCGAGAAAGAGAGAGAGAGAGAGAGAGAGAGAAATCAATCTAAAAAAATATAGACAAAAATCTATAAGATTTCTTGATATAAGCATTCACTATTCTTTCAAATTCTAATTATAACTGCTATGAAATAATTCCCTTTTCTCGTTCACTTTTATAGGCCTGTGTACAATTCTCAGAAATGTTATGTTTAAATGAAGTAGAAATCTTGAAATCAGTAAAATTGCCTGGCTTGGTGGCTCAGCCTGTAATCCCACGCTTTTGGGAGGTTGAGATGAGTGGATTGCCTGAGCCCACAGGTTCGAGACCCACCTGGGCAGCGAGACCTCATCTCTACAATAAATCAAAAAATCAGCCGGGCGTGGTAGCGCGTGCCTGTAATTCCGGCTACTCAGAAGGCTGAGGTGGAAGGATCGCCGGAGCCCAGCAGGTTGAGGCTGCGGAGGCCGGAAGCGGCCACTGCACTCCAGTCTGAGCGACAGAGTGAGACTCCAACTCAAAAAAAATAAAATAAAATAAACAAAGAAAGAAAACAGTAAAATTGTGACTAAGCTTTTTAAGACTTAGCAGAGTAACTTGCTGGCAAAGAGTTGTCTTTGTATTTAACCCCCAAATAAAAGATTCATTATCAAATATTTGTGAATTTTCAACAAAAGTAGATAATCTCTTGTCTGCCACATACATACAAACAACTCCCAGGAGTGTTTTATAATGTATTTTCTATTATGCTTTAAGTTTATTTATTAATCAATTCAAACTGAAATTTCCAAGTCATGTATTAATCAGGTCTAGCTTGTGACCTAAGGTGACTTTTCTTCTCTAGCCTATGGCTCTTTATTTGAGAACATTGTTTTAGAAAAGCATTAATCGAGAATTAAACCCAGGGGACAGATAAAAAGAAAAGACTTTCACATAATATACAGTCAATCCATTTTTTGGTTTAGTTTCGTTTTTGGCTTACTTCTTTCTCTTCCTCAATTTCAGTTCAACCTCATAAACATATTAGTTTTAAAGTTAATGGAAATGAATTTTATAGCTCATTGATTAAACATGAACAACAAATAGCTTTACTTGAATTTTTCAGAATATAAATACTTTTTATAAACTTCCACTCTCTTAGGTATCTATTTCTGTCATTAAAACAATTGATCAGGCCATTGTCTTGCTAAAAACTGGTGTGGCCATGTGCTCTTTGATCTATGGCTGTCCCAGGCTTCCTGGCTTTGGCCCCCTCCCCCACCTCGGGGAGGTGAATTTTCTCTCTCTCTTCTCTTACTCTCTCTAATTTACTTTTAAATAAACTTTTTTTCTTAAAAAACACACAATTTACTAACTTAAATGGGTACTGCAAGAAGCACTTTGCCCTCAGTTAGCAATAAATTTATACGTCTTTACTTAATAAAGTAAGACAAGTTTCTGAAAGATCACAGCTGTAGAATTCAGCAAAATCCACTAATATGACTCTTTAATGGCATATCAGGTTTAAATGTTTTGAAAATTCAGCTAGCTGTTAAAACTATAAATTGGTTCATCAACAACAACAAAAAAATCAAAAATATTTCAGAAACAATGTTTCAATGGCAAAGAGTATTTCCCCAATTGATGTCTACCAAGCAAACTAGAGGAAAAGCCCATAGTGGCAAGGTTACTATGTCAACTTTCTGAAAACAGAAGCTTATTTAAATGTGCTCCATGTAGTTTCAGACATCATAAATATATACCAAGTAAAATGACAAATGCTGTTAAGAACTATGAGATTCTTGGCTCTCTGTATCTGCATAGTGCCAATAAAGAGCAGTAAGGGGTAGTGTCATGCTTAAGATTTTGAATTTTGTAGTTAAACATAAAGTTAGATGATATTTAGTTTTAATGTCTCTGAGCCTCCTCAATTTATTTTCTTCTAAAGTGAAAGACGTGCCTACTTTATAATATTGACTTCAGGCAAAAGTAATGTAAATAGCGAATGTGGTATGAGGCCTGTGGTACTTTCTAAATAAATACTGATAATATAGTGATTCAGAACGTCTAACAAATTTAGAATTCAGTTTAAAATATTTTGAGAAATAAATATAGTATATGGTATGTGATAAATGATATTATACAGATTATATAATAACATGATTTGGAGGAATCTTTACTTGATTTCCCCAATTCACCTTTATTTGTGAACTCTATTTATATATTATTTATGTATCAGCTTATTCTTCATATTCAGTGGGATTTTCTCCTTAATCTGTCCTGCATTAAGTTATTTACTAATACACTAGTCTCCCAGAATATTATGTACCTCTTTTGTTATGTTACTTTAGAGAGTTAATTGCAGCAATGGCTTAATTTTGCATAATTTCAGAATAAAAGCCCAAGAAGGCAAAAAAAAAAAAAAAAAAAAAGCACAACTGTGTGTGTGTGTGTTTGTATGCATATGTGAGTGCTATTTCTTCAGTTTAAATTCAGAACTGTGTCTGATCAAGAATAAGAATTCAATAAAAATCATCTTCAAAAATGATATGTGTTAAGCTCCTCAACTACCTTTGTAATGATGGAACAAAAAATTTTCGACTTACTAGAAATAAAGACAAATCAGAAACTTGGAAACTTGTATTATGAATAAAACACTTTATATTAACACATTGGACTCAGCTGAAAGATAAACGTTTATGTCCTCTCAAAATGTCAAAACAGATGGGAATGAAAAATAACGGTGCTTTCAAGAAGAAAAAATATAAACTGTGAAAAATTACACAAAAAATATTTCTTTAGGTTTGCCGTAGTTACTCTCTTCCTTTATTCTAAAGTGTAAAAATAAGTTAGTTTCCATAGTTAATATATTTCTTAAAAGAGACCCATAACAAACTCTGTATCCTGCAGAAAAATATTTTATTTTGTTATATAAATTAATATTAACCAGAGAAAGTTTATATGTTACAAAATATTCTTATGACTTCTTCCCCGGGCATTTGAAAAACAATATTCTTCTATAAAATCTGTCAGCATCACAGAGAAGTAAAAGACCCTCTCCCACATTCATTCATCCAATGCAAAAGAAACTTTTCAGACAATTTGAGAAAATGCTTTGTTTATTTGTTTTTATATTTAAAAGCTGTCATCAGATGGATATCTACTAGACAGTTGGTTTTGCTTCAAATCATAAATCTGTCATGGCCAACTTTATCATTTGCTGTCTGATACTTTCCAGGACTAATAATCTCTGTGAAGAATAAGAGGTTGAAGTGGAAAACTCTTTGTAAACGCCCTCTGCAGTACATTTGTCAGTTTCATGTTTTTAACTCCTGGTTACTACTGTGGGGACATTTCTAATTCATTCTTATTTGAGAGTCCTCATTTTATCTGCTTTTCAGAGTGCAGCGTTATCTGATGTTATTTCATGCTGAGATGAAACACTGACTGTATCAGTAGGGATAACTGCTGAGAAGAAAGAACAAAAGAACTGCATATATCTAACAGTCCAGAATTTTCACTAGGGTTATGCTGAGTTAGAGGATTTACTTATGTCCCAAAAGGATTGTTTCATAATGTATCGGTTCCTATAAACTTTGAGACATGCAAAGGAAGTAAGAGCTCAACTACAAGTTTCACATAGGAGTGACTTTTTTCAAAGTAATCTTATTTTTATTACTTTATTTTTATTTCCCATAAGAAAACAGTTTTGCATGTGCAACAAAATTGTCCTTGGAAACTTTGATCTAAAGGATAAAATTTAAGTGCTTAATCTCTGAAAATAGACAAAAACATTGCATACATTGATCCAATCACTTTGCAAATAGGATCACAGAGTGCAGTTGGAAGTAGACGTTTTAATAAATCATGAACCAATAAAAATAATTGAGCAGATTATGTAATCTATAGTCTTCAACACTAACTACAATTTAACTTTTTTCTCTTAAAATATACTCTTGATAGTGTACCTAGAATTCATTTTTTTTAAGTTTCAACTTTAATCACTTTATTATAAAGACATTAGGGATCCAAAGCAGTCTAAATATATCTTGAAAGTCCTTTTAAAAGTCATATAAGAAAACTTTTCATGGTTTTGAACTTTAGTCTTATTTGAGACTATATGCAAACATTTTCAAACATATTACTGCTCCAACTTGAAGGTACATTAGAAAATATCTGTAAAAGTCTTTGCACATTCTCAGAAAATACTGCAATGTAGCAGTTAGTTAAAAATAAAAACTCAAGGTGGTAGTAGTGATAATAGTAGTCATGAGCTTTTAAATTTCCCTTTTGTAGGGCTAGTTTATTTTTTATTTTTTTAAACTTTTAGATTTTTTTATTTTAATGATGTGGGGTAAAATTCAGGGTTAGGTATATAAATGTTCAATATGCAGGCACCCTTGCTGATGAGGTGCCCCTCTCCCCTAGCAGTTTCCCTCAACTGCCAATCCCACCCCTCCCTGAGCAGTGAAAAGCTAGTTTAAAAGATATAAATGATGTTTGACATCAGTGATTATCAGAGTCACTAATGAATTGACTAGATTTGTAATTATCATTCCACAATTCATGTTTGTATACAAATTATGCTATTATAATTATGGTCCGTTTCTTATTAGGGCAATAATATTTATGCGTTAAATTAATTTTTGATTGACATATCTAGAATAATAATCAAATTCAAAATAAATACAATGCAATAACATGTTTCATCTTAATTATATTCATATTTGTAAAGATTTTATCTTCTTTCTCTTTTTTTTCTTCTCTTAAATAAAAAAATCAGAAAACCTTTTAAAATAAGAACCATTATCTGATTCATTAATCTATTAGAAAACACTGAAAAGAGTAATTTGTTCTTTTATAATGCAATCATCCTTAATCTATCTGCCCTTACACTAAAATTCTGACCTCAGATTTTGAGGTCTGAGTCCAGATCTTTGATTCCAGTTACCAGTTTGTTAACCGTCTGCATTGTATTTATGTGATTTAGAGTTTTATTATTTACATAAGAAAGATATCACTCTTGGTTTCCAAATTCATCTTTGAATATACAATATTAGACATATTTGTATTTGATTTTATGAGAAATGATGCATTAAAAATAGAATAGACAGTCTAGCCCAAGGTTACATTTATAATTGACTTGTTTATCTTCAGAAAACCATAATATATCAAGGACCACTGCTGCATTTGATAGGCCATAGAGATTTTCATTTACAAAACAGCCAATTTGGGTGCAGAAAGAATGTGAAGAGAAATTAATTTTTTTATTAAGCTCATTGTATACCAGTGCCTATACAATTAGAGGAAGAAGCAAAAAGAAAAATTGATACTAAAGCAATGCAATATATGGCTAATCATAAATTATAGCATAAAGATAAACTATAAGAATAAATAGGATGGTATAAGAATCAAATTAAGCTAGGAGAAAGTCAACAGATACATCATACAGTATAAGGTAAGTAAGCATGCCGTTAGGAGTATTATGAAAGTTTGTGTCCCTATTGTAAGGGTCATACATTTAATTTTCCAGATGAGACATAGTTTTCTTAACAAAATTAAGTGAACTGAATAACTTCTGACATTTAGCCTCAGTATCCAGGATTGATACAGAATGTTGGAATGTGGTGAACTGGAGAGCACGTGTCAAAAGGCCACAGACTCTACCACTTCTCTGCTGATAGTTATGATAATCTACTACGGTCATGTTTTCCACAAAGAGTAGTCTAAATGATTAATTTGAAATTTTTTTAATGTTTTTTAATTGAAAAGGTGTTTTTTTTTTAAACAACTATTTAGGTTGTGTTTTCAATGAACTTTTTTTTTAAGCAGTTTTAAGTTCACAGCAAAATTGCGTGGAAGGTATAGAGATTTCCCATACAGCCCCACCCCAAACAGGCATAGTCTCCTCCACTACCACCATCACCTACCAGGGTGGTGCCTTTGTTACAAGTGATAAACCTACAATGACACATCCTTTTAAACCAAAGTCCATAGTTAAAATAGGGTTCTCTTGGTGTTGAACAAATGAATTGACCATTACATGTATCACTTACATACATATTCATTATATGTATCTTTCATTATGTGTATCCACCATTATGGTATCATAGAGAATAGTTTAGCTTCTCTAAAAATCGTTGGTGGTCTGCCAATTCATCCTTCTCTAGGCTAACCCTGATAACCACTAATAATTTTACTGTCTCCATAGTTTTGCCTTTTAGCAAATTCCAAACAGTTGTAATCATACAGTAAATAACCTTCTTAGATTGGGCTATTTCATTTAATAATACACACAAGTTTCCTCCATATATTTTAGTGGCTTGATAGATCATGTTGTCTGTTGTTGATGTTGCTGACTTTTTTTAATAGCATGGAATAATATCTCATTTTCTGGATTTACATTCACAGTTTATCCATTTACTTACTGAAAAACATCTTGGTTGCTTCCAAGTTTTGACAATTATGAATAAAGTTGCTCTCAATATCCATGCGAAGTTATTGTAGACCATAATTTTCAAGCACATTTGAGTAAGTAACAAGGAGTACGGTCGTTGGATCTTATGGTAAAATAACGCTTAATTTTGTAAAAACTGCCAAACTGTCTCCCAAAGTGACTGTACCATTTTACATTCCCTCCAACAATGAAGTAGAGTTTCTACGGCTCCACATCTTTACTAGTATTTGATATTGTCAGTGTTTTGATTTTGGTTATTCGAATAGGTATGTTCGGTAACTTGGGCTAATTTGCAATGCCCTAATGACATAATTTCAAGCGTTTTTCAAATGCTTAAGTTGCCATCTGTATATCATTTTTGATGAAGTTTCTTTTCAGAATTTTGTCGCTTTTGAAATTTGGGATGTTCATTTTCTTATTGTTGAGTTTTTAGAACCCATTGTATATTTTGGATAAAAATCCTTTAGGACAGGGATCCCCAAACCCTGGGCCACAGATGGGTAGCAGTCAGAGACCTGTTAGGAATAGGGCTGCACAGCAGGAGGTGATTGACAGGTAAGCAAACAAAACTTCTTCTGTATTTGCCACTTTCCTCATCTCTGGCTTTACTGTCTGAGCTGTCTTTTGTCAGATCAGTGGTGGCATTTGATTCTTATAAAAACCCAAACACTATTGTGAACTGTACATGGTGGGGGGGTTCTAGGTTTGTGCTCCTTCTGAGAATCTGATGCCTGATGATCTGAGGTGGAACTGAGTGGGTGATGCTAGTGCTTGGGGAATGTGGCAAACACAGATTAACATTAGTAGTGATGTTTGACTGAGGATATACCCCACCCCCCCTGGAAAAATTGTCTTCCACAAAATCAGTCCCTGATGCTAAAAAGGTTGGAGACTGTTGCTTTCGAAGGTATATCTTTTGCAAATGTTTTCTCTCATCTATGGATTGTCTTCTTGTTTTCATCACAGTGTCTTTTGATAGAGCAGAAGTTTTAACTTTTAATGAAATCCAGGTCTATCAATCATTTCTATTGCCTTTGGTACTATATCTAAAAAGTCGTCACCATATCCAACATAATTTAGACTTTTCCCTGCTATCTTCTAGGAATTTTATTGTTTTGTATTTTATACATAATTCTATGATTCATGTTGAGTTTATTTTTGTGAAAAGTGTAATGGCTTTGTCAAGATATATATTTTTTTCTTTTTGCATGTGAATGTCCAGTTTGCCAGCACCATTTGTTGAAAAGACTATCTGTTCTCAATTGTATTTTCTTTGCTCCTTTATCAAAGATCAACTTTAATTAACTAAACTTATAAGGATTTATCTCTGGGCTCTCTATTCTCTTTCAGCAATTCACTCATCTGTTCTTTCACCAATACCACACTGTCATGAGTAATATAACTCCATAGTAAGCTTAAAGTTGACTCGTGTCATTCTTCTGACTTTACTCTTCTCCTTCAATATTGTGCTTGACTATTATTGAAGCTTTACCAAATCTATTCATTTATTTATTTTTTAATTTTATTTATTTATTTAGAGTTGAAGGCTCACTCTTTCGCTTATGCAGGAGTGCAGTGGTACAATCATTTCTCACCACGACTCAGTCTCTTAGGCTCAGACGATTCTTCCACATCAGCTGCCCAAGTAGTTGAGACTACAGAAATATGCTGCCATGCTTGGCTAATTTTTACTTTTTTGTAGCATGAGGCCTTGCTACCTTGACTACGCTGGTCTTGAAATTCTGGGTTCAAGCAATCCTCCCATCTTTGCTTCCAAAAGCGCTGGGATTACAGATGTGAGTCACCATGCTCAGCCTGTCCATTTAAAAATATTAGACAAATAAATACTTTATATTTTAATATGGTGTGACAAAACTTTCAGTGTCAAATTAAACATCATTACAAGCCATTTTTAGCTCATAAATTGAGTGTGAAGGCTATCCCAAAATGTCAGTGTAGAGTTTTGAAAATATTTCTAGTGAATTTCTTTTAATATTATGGTAGTATGATGAAATAAAAATTTGAATTCTTTTTGAAACTACCATTTAGAACAAATAGAATTATTCACTTAAGAGTTGTTCTAGTGGGTAAGACATGAGCAAGAGGCTATAAGTGATTAGAACAGAAAAAAATACTGCATCCACCTGTAGTTACAATAAACTAAACATGATGAAGCTGGATCTATGAGAAACCAAAACCAAGAGAAACCGTTGCTGAGGATAGGGATCATTGCTGCAACTGTCCAAGAAGGTATCATTAAAAGTTGCTAATTTGATGGAAAAGCTGTTTCTCAATCATTGTGATGTAGCCTTTATATGTCATTTACTGGGTGGAAGCCAATTATTCCTTGATTGACCACGTTTCTACATGTTTCACCCAAAAACAAAGAAGTTAACAAACAAAAACAACACCAAAAAGCAAAGAAAAAAATCAAAAAAGTACATCCATTATCTAAAATGCCTTCCTTGACCCTGCCTCCAAAGTAATCAAGCATAACTCATATTTCCTTAAGTAAGCATTTGCCAATACCCAAGACTATAGTAAATTTTTGCATCATGTACTCTCATGGTACTTTACACTTCCATTCCATAAATTTTATTATTATTTACATTAAACAATAAACTTTGTAATTTTGTGTTTATTTTTATGCCACTTTTTAGACTCCATAATCGTCAGAGGTATTAAAGGTTCATTCTTCAGTGTATATTTCTTGCCTAACACAGTCTTTGCATACAGTCGGAATATATTAGTATATTTGTTGAAGGTCTGGATAAATAAATATATTGCTGGCCTTTGTGAATATGTTTATGGACTATCATTTTCTGAAAAGACAGTAAGATATTATTTTATTTAAGTGCTTGATTGAAAAAAATAGAAATTATGCAAGTGACCCCAAGAAATTGTTGATGACTCCTAAAAAGGCAAAAGCACTCCATCAGTTTCTATTTTGTTCTACCATAAATTGAAAATAATTATCAAACACAAATAAACCAACAAGAAAACAAAACTATACCATTCACCTTAGTGTAGAAATAAGGGTAACTTCATTTTTTATCCGACTATAACTATATTAACATTAATTTAGTAAATATCTATTAAAGGATATCCTTATTTTAGAATTAGGAACTCACTTGGAATGAGCATGTCCAGAATCATGACATGATTTTTCTTAGGTTATTAAGCCTTAAATTATTATGCTGAGATTTTATTTTCTTGAAAGTTCTAATAATAAAACAAAATTGCAGTTTCACAGCTGTGATGGTTCCTTGGTTTCCATAGAAGAGTTTGTCTTTTTTTTTTTTTTAGTAAAGCAAGGACTGAGAATCCATCCATATTTAAATGTTCCCTTTGCATGATGGCTCAATTATTATTGTTGGTACTAATCATCTCAGTACTTGGCAAGACTCATTCATGCTGCAGGAAAGCAAACTTTCCCAGAAATCAAAACAACAAATGTTCTGAACAAAATAATTGGAGGATAAGGGTCCCCTTAGAATCTAAAATTTTCACTTGACAGAACCTTGACAAATGTGAGTGGGTGTTTAATCAACAGGATATTTGTCATAGAGCATAGCTCACAATTTCCAACACAGCAAAGGAAATATTTGGTTCCTATGGTGCAACTGGAGCTTAAATCCAGGTGGACCATTCCAAGTCTTTGATCCAGATTGATTTTTAATTCAGAAATCAATAGCTTGAAGATTCAATTTCCAGGGTTTGCACAGATATAAAAGCAATGGTTTACTTTCCTACCAACAGCAGTGATGGTAGAATTGTGCCTGATGACACTCATGGGTTCTAGTAGCAGCATCTATGTGCACAAGTTAAAGAAAGAGGCAGTATTTCTTCCTGCATGCTTATACAAAGAGAATGATTCCAGAGCCCTGGTATTTATGTTTATACACATCCACCTTTTGAAAATGGTTGAGAGAGAGAGAACACAAATTTATAATTTATATTTTTAAGAAATTTAAGACACTTAACCTTAATAATTTAAGATTGGCTGACACATCTTAGAAAAGGCCAGTTATTAGGTATGAGGTAGAAAGTATTTTAGGAAATGTTTAAAGAGATTTATATCTTCTAAAGTTTGTCTAGTTATTAGAGTAATGCATGTCTAGCCTGTTGTTTTTTTCCTCTCATAAGTGATAAGCCATTAAAGAAACCAAAAGCTATATAAAAGTTTAAAATAAAAAGACTCCATTATTAAAATCAACTAAATGTATATATGCAATATGTACTAAGTATACATATGCAGTAATATATATTTAGACTATTCTGGGAAAACAAAATTGTTTATAATTGTTGAGTGCTTACCAAGAGTTGGTCACAACCCTTAAGGTCTTATTTTTAATAATCTTAACAAGTAGTAATTTAGTTGTTCCCTTCTTTTTTTTTTTTTTTTTTTTTGAGTTGGAGTCTCACTCTGTCACCCAGACTGGAGTGCTACAGTGGACCGCAGCCTCGACCTGCTGGGCTCCGGCGATCCTTTCACCTCAGCCTTCCAAGTAGCTGGAACTACAGGCGCGCGCTACCACTCCCGGCTAATTTTTGATTTATTGTAGAGATGAGGTCTCGCCAAGTTGCCCAGGCGGTTCTTGAACCCGCAGGCTCAGGCAATCCACTCACCTCAGCCTCCCAATGCGCTGGGATTACAGGTTGAGCCACTGAGCCCGGCTTAGTTGTTCTATTTTAAAGCAAAGCACATATTAAAGAACAGAGTACAGCAAGCTAATTAAAAATCTTAAATTATAATAGAGAATATTTAACTCTTGAACTCAGTTTCTTAACTGCTACATATCAGATATAAATTTATCTCATATGTATATTTTCTTTTCTTAAATAACATTGTTATCATGTAATTATCTCATGTGTATGCTATTGCTTTCTGATTGATATGTCAAATTGAGTATCCCAAATATTTTAGAGCTCTCAATATATTTCTGATTTGTTCATTATGTCTTTCTATAATCATTTCATTCCAGATCAGTTCATGTGTTTCTTGCTGTACATTGAACTGAGTTCATTGCTTTAACTATTGTGATCTTCTATTTCTGGAATGTTTTCTTTTTCAATTGGAATTCATTATTTTTTCTTCCTCTACCATCTTGTAACCTAATGCTACATTTCTTCCCTAACACTTTTTCTATACTCTGTAACTCATAGGAACCTCGATTTATTCTGAAACTGTGTGTCATCTCCCCAGAGACTGGAATTTACCATATTACACTTCTAAATATTTTACTATTTTCAATTATCTTCAAGCCTACACATGCATATTGCTATATTAAAAGTTGGAAATGTAAAAATGAACACAAAACACAGTTCTTTGTCTTTATTTGCTCACTGATTGACGTTCATGTGAATTTCTTACTATACCTGAATAATATGATTCCTAGATTATAAAAGATTTAAGATTTACAAGCCATCTTTTTTGATTTTAATGTATTAGTAACCTATCAAATCCATTCTTCAGAATTGATAAGATTATATTTCAGACAAAATATAAATTCAGTATTCTGATGTTCTTGTACTTTATGAGAAAATATATAATTAAAAACAACCACAAAAGAAACACAAATTGGAAAAAGTTATTTATTTTCATTATGTATGGACAGGCAATAGATGCTGTACTAAAATTGTTTAGCCATCCTTTTATATCTATAGTACTGCACCAGGGAGTCCTGCCATGTTTAACTTAGAGTCTGGTCTTTTAAAAGAACCAAAGCAAATCTCAAACTGGAGTTTGATCGTACAATGTAGATCTTTTTATCAGAATTCATGACTTTTGGATAGTCATTTAGGAAATAATAAATATCTTGTTGAATGTTGTATACATGATTTTGTAAGCAGTTATGACCAACGTATAATATACCTCTGTGTAAATTACAATCCTATGTATCTGTGTGTATAAAAATAAAATATTTGTACATAAGTTGCAAACTTCAATTATGCTTCACCATTTGTCCGAAATTCTTTTGGTATATTAACTTGCTGTTTGTAATCAGAAGCCTATCCTTTAGATTTTAAGATTTTAAAGACAATAAACAAGTATCTTCTATTTTGGCATATTTATTCATATGCCTAGTAACTGCAATAAAATACAGGAAGAAGGCAATAACATTGGATAGATTAATGCACTAATTTTAGATGCAAGTGCAAACCACTGACAACATTATTTTGTTTCTATATATTCCTTTACTATCTGCTGTTGTGATACGCTTAAAGTAGTGCTGACCAAAGTGGGTATATTAGTTTTCTATTGCTGTATAAAAATTACAACAGACTTGGTTGCTATAAACAAGATACACTTTTCATTTCTCCATATGGGGGTGAGGAACCTGGGCACTATTTAGCTGAGCCCTCCTCTCAGGCTCTCACAAGGCTAACAACAATGTGTTGCCCAAGTAGAATAATCATCTAGATGCTGGACTGGGGAAGAATCTGCTTCCAATGTCACTCAGACTGTTAACAACATCTATCTTCTTGTAGTTGTGGGACTGAGGAACCCAGGTTCCCACTTACTCTTAGTTGGAGCTTGCTCTCAACTCCTAAAGGCCACTTGCAATTCCGTGCCACATGGCCTTCTCACAGCAACTGACTTCTTTCTAGTCAAGAGGAGACCATAGTCTCCTAAAATGATATCATTTATGATGTCATCTGTTTATGGAAGTGAAATCTCAATATCTTTGGAAGATAACCGAAAAATGACATTCCACTAACTTTGTCATTTGGGGTTGATCCAAAGCAAGTCTCGAGTTCTTTCCACAATAAAGGGTAGAGGAGTATAAATGGATATGTCCACCACAATTGTCTTGTTACAATGGAGCGGCTAGGAAACATTTACCTGTGAAATTTATTATTCTTCTTAGTGAAACTTTTAATCCAATTTGTTTAATTTTTCAAAAAAAAATATATATCAAGGTGGACATGGATCTATTAACCAGCAGAGGAAAGGACTATTAATTAGTAAGAATTTTTCAAAACCAAAGTCTGTTTTTCCCTCTGATTTTGACCTTTTCAAGTGAAGGCTCTACAGTGACAAATTTTAACTAAGTCAGCCAAATAGTTATAGTCTATTTCAAGAAACGTATTTTTACCCACTCTCACTTTCACATTCTATTTATGTACATCTTAAATAGTCAGGGGATGAATGACCAGAAAAAAACCTTCAGTTTTAAGGTTTTAGAAGAATATAAACTGTTAGCGTGCAGGACAGGGACACACATGGTTTTCATGAGAGATTGCTTGCTCACCAAATAAATTCCTTGCTATCTATCTATAATGGTCTTCAGTTTTCCAACAGAATAGCCTGATTTATCACTGTTATGCCAATGACACTTGGCTCTATCTGTTGTTGTCTCCTGAGTCCACTGGGGATACTCTAACATTTCAGACATATTTGGAAGATATTAAGTTTGATATCACAAAATTTCTGGCACCTAGAAAATGCAAGTAAGTAAAAGGGTGTATGCATTAACTTTGGCTTTTAATGCTGGAATTTTAGCCACTGAAAATTGAAATGGATCTCAGAAACTTTGTTGTTTAACAACTTTATTTTATTCATGATAAAAATGAGGCTCAAAGAGTAAACATGATATGACTTTGACTGTCAAACTAATTACTTGAAAGATTTAAACCTAACCTCCTAATTTTTAAGCAATGGCTATACCCTGTAATAAATATTCTATAAAAACCTTCCAAACAAGACTGCACAGACAAATTGTCACCTTGATGTTGCAATGGCAAAATGACACTTTCAAATGATGGCTGCTGTCAATTTTTGGTCACTCAAACACTTCCAATTTCTTCCAATCGCTTTATCTCTTTTATTCTTCCTTCTCCACCTCCTGGTATTTACTCTTCTAATCATTTATAAAATACGTATGTATTAAACTGTCATGTCAGTTGTTTAGATAGAATTTTACTCAAAAGGAGAACAAGTCAGCTTCTACCATTGTCCTTGACCATTTTTACTCCACATTTAGCTTCTCCTCACCTACTCATACTCCTCAAAAAACTGTGGTCTACTGTTATGTTCTCCGATTTCTGGTTCTCTGTTTTCTAAAATCAGCATCCTAAAGTTATGTGTGCAGAAATCATGACACTCTCTAACCTGCCATCTGACCATTTGAGATTCATGATAAAAATGAGGTTCAAAGAGTAAACATGATATGACTTTGCCAAACTAATTGCTTGAAAGATTTAAGTGGGTGGAGTGGAGTTCTGGTAGAGAATGAGATGGAGACAAATTGAAATTAAACCATGACATTTATTTATTTACCTATTTGGGCATGGATCTCAATGGTTTCAGAGAGCGTGTGAAAATAATATAAGGAAGGGAGATATACCAGAGAAAGATCAGAAAATCTCCAGCTATTAGTCCATAGAGAACTGTGACCATTATTTACATAATTGCCTTACACTTTCTTAGCATCATATTTTATATATACTGTTATTGTTTGGCTAAAACTTGCTTAAATTTCTCATCTGGATACTTCCTGGTTATCATATAAACATCATCTCCTCTGCTGAATATTCTCTGACCACCAACTACTTACTTGTGTCTTTTGTTTGAACCCTTACTAGTCACTGACATAGCATCTGCCACTTTGTATTATTATGGACTTTTTACTTCTCTTTGTTTCCAGCTAAACCAGGTCTAAATGAGGACAGATGCTGCATCTTACCCACTGCTGTACATACAGTGCCAAGCATAAAGCTTGGCACTTTGGTGATGCTTGGTTTATTTTTGCTGAATAAAATGGGAAGAAAATGGGAAGAGAAGAAAATGGGAAGAAAATGGGAATAAAATGGGAAGAAAAAGGGAAAAATGAAGAAGGGAGGATTGTTGATAGAAAGATAGAAGGGCTGGACTACAAATCAGCTTTCTTTGCCTCTTATCCAGAGACTTTGTGTGTGTGTGTGTGTGTGTGTGTGTGTGTGTGTGTGTGTGTGTTTTTGTGTGTGTGTGTAGAAACAGGGTCTTGCTATGTTGCCCAGGCTGGTCTCGAACTCCTGGCCTCAAAGTGACCTCCTGCCTCAGTCTCCCAAAGTGCTGAGATTATGGGGGTGTGTGTGTGTGTGTGTGTGTGTGTGTGTGTGTGTGTGTGTGTGTGTGTGTGTATTTGTATCAGACACCCAAATGGTTCTGGGGACAGTCAAGAAATAAAAATTACCAAAATGATTCAAAAATTACCAAAATGACTCAAAAGTGGGTCATGCTAATGTTCACACTGGTGAACATTAGCATGACCCACTTTAATATGAAGCTGTTCCCCGGTTCCAGCTTATTTTTTTCATGTGAGAATACTGATCACCAATTTGGGCAGATACTCTGATTTTTAAAAAGTTAACCATAAATCTTTACTTTTAAATAGGAGTTGGTAATTTTAGTAACACTATCATCATTATCACTATCAATATTTGTAAATATTGAACTTACCAACACTACTCAATCTCTCTGTCTCCAGTTTCCTAACACTGTTCTTTGCTGATTTCTAGCCATTTCATTTTCTGAGGAAAGAATAATGATTCCTTCTTCAAGTTTTCTTAAAGTACTTTAAACTTCTGAGGTTTTATTTGGAACATTCTGATATATCATAATAAACAAAATCAATAGTGGTTAGTATTCTCAATGTGACAGAAATTGTACTCTTAATTTGACCTGATATTTTAAGAAAAATGATCTAATATCTTAGTAATTATTTGGGGATATCCCTAGTTTTTTTTCTTTTCCAGTATAATTTGAAGACAATGATATATGCTCTCTTGTCTCTTAATAATTCATTTTGAGTTTAGTTATTGAACCATATCAACAGAAAAATTTTGAGTTGAATTTGAGTTGAAATGTGAATCTGACTTCACATTTCTATCATTTACATTGCAAGATTTTATGTTTTTAATTTGGAAACAAAATGCTGGAAGATTATATGCATCGACAAATATAAAGTTAAGACTTCTTTAGGCATGAACATGAGCAATATACAAATGCAATATTCAAAACAAAAACTATCTTATTTTTACTCATTGGGCCATAAGTGGCTAACTCTATTGTATGTTAGAATTTCATTTGAAACTTGTTTGTAATAATAGACTGTCTTTTTTTTAAGTATCCATTTTTTTTTCCTAACTCTGATTTTATTATTCTAAGGCATTAAGCAGAATTTTCACAGCTATAATTAGACTAACAAAAGAAATTCTCCTATAAAGAACTTTGTCCATATCGTTGAAATCTTACATCAGCTTGAAAGATGGAGATAAAGGAATTTCGAATGTAGAGTAATACAATAAATAGAAACTATAAGAGGAACATTTTCAGACTCTGATATTACATGAGATATATTATATTTAAAATCATTATTAACCCTGAAAAATTATAAGTGATATTTGATATTTTCCCAGTATTTATTATATTTCTTAGTTGCTTGTGTTAATTTAGTCTGGGACCAGCTTCTCAATTATCTGGTCTTTTTAAAAAAAATTTCTCTCTGTATTTATTCTTAGTCTCTAAAGATTTATTTATTTAGAGGCTAATGGCAAAGATGGACATGTTGAGAAGTAAGTCTTTGCCATGAAAATATCTTACCTATTAGCCTTTATAGCCCTTGTTAGACATAAATTTGCAGTTGAGTCTCGCTGTGCTCAGTTAGCTAGAGTAATTCAAGACAACCCAAAATGGAGACTTAAATACGTATATATATTTAAGAAGATTGTGTGTGTGTGTGTGTGTGTGTGTGTGTGTATTCCAAGATGCTTGTTAAAGTGTACAATATTTAAAATGTTAACTATTTTTTCCTGAATGACATTTAACAAAAAGATAAATCACAAGGCCATAGAATTGTTCCTAAATGGATAAAACCTTCTGACAACCTTTCTATACTCCTATCATATGAACCATATAATTTAATGCTCCATATCTCTTAAAAATGTCCAGCATTATGTGCTGCCTCTTAAAAATAGATCAGGTTTGAGACTGTAGAGATATGAATGCTACGCTTTATTTAATCATTCATTTAAGATGTAACTTTTGGGAACCTAACAAGTGTATGGAAATTATTGGAAATAGAGAAACTGCCAAAATATCATCTTTTTTTCTAAGGTGCTTATATTTATTTGGGAAAGAGGATGATAAAGAATTGATGTTATTAAATAAGGTGTGATCATATGATACAATATAATATATCAAATAGTGATAAGAGAGGATGTTATATAAATTGTCAAAGCCCTATTCACATATCTGTACTCCATGTCTTCATGCACAGGGATACAAAACTTCCTACTGCAAGAAAATGTGACTGAGATTTTTCTTTATGATTCTCTGAATGCTTTAAATTTAAAAACAGGAGACAAAAAAACATGAGGAAAACCTAAGATAATTTATTTTCCATGATGTAAGGAAGAGTGATTAAATACCCCTGTCTTTTCTCCCTTTGGATGGAATAACTGCAATGTTTGTTTTATGAAGTCTTCTGAATGTCCCATCAATTTCTCACAACATTCACCTGCTGAATAGCACACTATGTATTAACTGTCATATCTTCTCTATGTTACTTACAAATCCTCTATTATGCTCTTCTTAGGATCACCTCCCAGCAGAAAACTTACACCCAGATTCTTGTCTCAGAGATATAATGAATAAAAATATATTTATTGTGAGATTTTGGCCTACACAATTGTGGTGGCTGAAAAGTCCCACAGTCTGCAAGCTGGAGACACAGAAAAGTTGGTGGCATAATTCCAGTTCAAATCCAGAAGCTTGAGAAACAAGAGCCCAATTGTGTATTTCTCAATATGAGTGTGAAGGCCAGGATCACTGAGGTACAAAGGAAGGAGAAGATGAACATCTCAGCACAAGCAGAGAACAAATTTGACCTTCATTCTCTTTTGTTGTTGTTGTTCTATTCATGCTCTATTCATGCATGTTCTATTCATGCTCTCAACAAATGCATTGGTGACGAGCAGCTGTTTCGTTCAGTCTACTTATTCAAATCTCATTCTCTTCCAGAAACACTCTCATAGACACACCCAAAATTATTACTTTTTTTTTTTTTTTTGCCAGCTATTTGAGCATCCTTTAACTCAGTCAGGTCGACACATAAAATTAACCATCACATAGGACCTACTTTTGGAGGAATTTAATCTAAACCAGAGATTAAGAAAAAAGATAACATCATATTAACACTTTATATAGATTAGCCAAGACAAGACCTTTTTTTGAGGTAGTATTCGTTTAGATACCTGAAACCAGGTGAGTCACCAGTTTAGAACCCGAATTAAGTGGAGAATCGTGTGAATATTGAACAAAACACACAGTTAACCTGAGAGAACAACCAGGGTAAAATCCCTGGGGAGTTGAAAGAAGAGCAATACTGTGGTTAGAGCTAATGGGCAAGAAGCAGATGCTAGGAGATGTTTTAAGAGAGTTGAGAATAAACATGCTAGACATCTGGAAATCTTTGTGGGTTTTTTTGTTTGTTTGTTTTGTTTTTCTGAAGGAGATATCAAGTCCCTTGAAAGAAGGAGCTTAATTTGAAATACACACATGCAATAATGAATAAATAAACATATTTGCATATGTATATAAAACACCCTGGATGCTTAATAGGAAATAGAATGTGGAAGGCAAAGTTGAAACAGAAAAGACCTGATAAGCAGTGAAAGATGACCCTAATAAGGGTAATGGATATTGCTGGTTGGGCCCTGGCAGTAGTGATGATAGGGTGACAAGGAACCGCATTCTAAGGTATGTCAGAGGGAGAGTCAACAAGGTATGATGATTGATTATGCCTTTCATATGAGAATAAGTGAAAAGTTAAGATAGTTTCTAGGTTTTTGGTTTGAGCACCTTAAAAAGTGAAGATTCTTTGTGCTGAAATTTGGAAAACTACAGTAAAAACAGGTTGGTAAGAAGGATAAAAAATCTTGCTTTACAGGTTATAATTTTGCAACATCTATTAGACAATCCAGTCTTTGCCACCTATTCATTGGACAATCATAGGCAAAACATGTCATCAGTGAAAGTCTGCCTTAACTCTTGCCACATGTTGGAAATGTTCAAGCATGCTTATTCACTCCAACAGCTCTAGAATTTCCATAAACAAGATCGGTAAACAGGTCGATACATTCTTTAGGGTGGGGGAGGAAAGTCCAAGTGACTTTAAAACATATCAAGTTGCATTTGCTTAGAAAGAATAGTATTTTTACTTAATCTATGCATGAAGATATGTTTTTCGTACTTTTAAGAGTCACCTCTAATTTTATACTTTACTCAGGAAGTGCCAATGAATTATACATCAATTTAAGAAATACATTAAAATCTATGAGATTCTGTCATGGCAAGTAAAAAAGCAAGCTTCCTGTGATCTAACATATTATATTGGGAAATGTAGACATTAAACAAATAATAAAAAATCAATATATAATTTTTTTAAAAGTATGAAATGTGATGAAAGACTATAACAGGATAAAATTTAGATTTATTGTAAGGGTATGAGAGTAACATTTGAGGAAACAACATTTAACCAGAGACTTAAAGAGACCATACGAAAGGGTCAAGTAAAGTCTATTGTGCTGTTTTAGTATTGGGTGCACACAACTGGGATTAAAAAAAGTTCAGATAAATATATAGCATAAAAATTACTTTGCAAAGGCTTGAAAATGCTGAAGTAGTATGTACATGTATATTATGATTAAAGATTAGACTTATAGTGTTCACATGTCAGGAAAATGTATGTCTGACTCTGAATGAATGCAAACGCATAACTATAACGACAAATAGTTCAACATCATATTTCAGAATGTATTGAGGTACTGTAAGGACCCAGAGAAAACAGTGAAGATGCCATTTGATAAAGAGTACCTTGAAAGAGCAGGTGAAGCAGCCAAGACACAGATGCTGATGACTGAAGAAACCATTCTACTGGCCAAAGCTGCTATTCTGATATTAGTGATAGTAACTGAGTGTCATCCACACTAGACTAGTGGGGTTTCCAGGACCCTGGTAATAGAGAGTCATAGAGCAATCAGGTGGGCATCAGAACTGCTTATTATCTTGTGATGGGGTAGGGATTCACTGATAGCACACCTCTCTTGCTTACATCTCAGAGTCACCTATTGTGACTTCTAAGAA
This sequence comes from Carlito syrichta, assembly GCF_000164805.1. NCBI lineage: Eukaryota > Metazoa > Chordata > Mammalia > Primates > Tarsiidae > Carlito > Carlito syrichta. The sequence continues at coordinate 349,678 of NW_007258172.1, read as the reverse complement.
TTTAGTTTCCAATCACCCCATGATTCAAACTTTACCTTATAAAATTGTCATTCCCTGACATTTCTCATCATTTTTTTCTCATTATTTTCCACTTCTTAATATGACTAAAAAAAGTCCTTTAGGAATTGGTCCCTGCTGACTTCTTCAATTTTATTTCCTGCTACTCCTCTACCTTTAATGATGCATTTTTCTCACACCCAACTTCTTTCTATTCCAAAATGTACTGTTTCCTTTGTTTTGTTTTGTTTTGTTTTGTTTCTTGAACCTGGAACATTACTCATTCCCTTCTCTCTGTCTACCCCTCCTTGGTCATATGTATGTAACGTTCATGTGTCAACTTGGGTATTTCCTTCAGGAAATATTTTCTAACTTAACTCTGGATTAGACGGACCTGTTTTGTGTGCCCACAGGAGTCTAGATAGCACTTCCAGATTGTAATTACACTGATTAGGAGTTGTAATTATAGGTAAACAGAATCCACTCCAACTTGTTTAGATAACATGAATAGTGAAATAGTTTTAAAACATGTTTGTAAATTCTGCACTCTCATCAGGAAATGGGTTCAATATTCTCTTCCTTTGAATGTGGACTGATCACAGTGACTTACTTTTAACCAACGGCATGTGCCAGATATGATGTTAAATGACCACTGGCACTATATCAGAAAATGTGATGCCAGTTCCACCTTGAACATTGTGGTAGACAGACTTCCGCACTTCCTCCCACTCAAGATTTTATGCCCTCATCCTAAGGACATCACAACTACTGGTGGTATGTTGTGTTACATTTTTCCAAAAATTCAAATGTAATTAAAGCCACATATTTGACTTTGTATTGGTCAAAAGAAAGATTACCTGAATAAGCCTGAACTAATCACACACAACTTTTCGCAACCTAGAGATGTCTCTGGTTAGTAGCAAAATAAGAAGTTAGAAGGTTTGAAGCATGATAGGGCTGTGGGGTGAGAGGTACTGATGCCAAATGTGATGTTGTGAGGGCCTGTCAGGGGGACTGTGAGAAAACCTGGGGCAAGGAGTGGCAATTGGCCTCCAGGAGATGGGAACATGCCCCCCGCCCCCTAACCCCAAAAACAAGAAGATAAGATTCTCAGTCTTACAACTGCAAGGGACTCAATTCTGCCAACAAAATGAAGGGATCTTTCTACCTCTACCTGCATGATCGGTGTTTATATACCTAACCCTGAAATGTAACCCACATCTTTATAATAAAAATTTTTTTAAATGTGTTTTTCCTTGGTTTGGCAAGTTCACTCAAATCTCTGTGAGCAAGTCAGGCTAACTGAAGCCATTTTTAAACATGTAAGGGTATGATTCATCTTTGTTTTGTCTTTGTTTCTGCTGATCTTCACATAGCAGGGTCTTTTTGTCATTCATACCTCAGCTTAAACATAATGTCCACAGAAAAGTTCTACTGAACTACATCTACTAAGGTGTTACTCATTTAAAATCACATCCTGTTCCCCTATCTTACTCTCTGAATTACACATACTAATCTAAAGTACTTTTCTATTGATTTTAATTTATTTATATTCTGACTTAAATAGCATGAGAGCAACTACCTTGTCTATGGCTAAAGCCGACATACAGATGAAACTTATCAAGTATGTAAAGAATTGACGAGTTTCACCCTTCTAACTTTTGCTTCAATGTTTGTCCATCAGCTCTGCTTTTTGAGTTTGAGTGGTCTTTTTAGTAAACTCTTTTGGATTGAGCTTCTTGCCTTATTGCTCATATTGTATACTATTATTTATAAAATAATTTAACTTTCTCAGGGGGACTCTAAAAGCCATCTTCCCACTTCCCATCCAACTGGCTATAAACTCTACTTGCCTTAGTCCATGGTGGTTTGCTACAATGAAGAAAAGTGCTTGCAACAAGTGATCTAAACACAGGAAAGAAAGATAATGTTTTGAAACATTTAATTATTTCACAGATAATTTTCTAAGCAACTCTATTTAACATCCATTTTGAATTTCAGAACTTCAACACACACAAAAAAACAAATACCACATGTTCCCACTTGTAAGTGGGACCTGAACATTAACCACAATAACAAGGGAGGGATCAGCAGTAGGGGGACACTGCCCCAGTGAGGGGCACGTGACACCATAAAGAGTATCTGGTCCTAACCCAGGAGAAGTGAGGAGCAGTTGGAGGTCCAAACTTCATATGACTGGCATATAAATTACTTATGTACTTAATCCTGACTTGTACTCCATATCTCCGTAATAAAATTAAATTTAAAAAAAGTAAGTAGAAGAAAAAATGGAATTCAAAACTTCATTATAGTTTTGTTTTCAAAAGTAAAAACTTCATTTATTCACAAGTACACAAAAATCTTTTTATTTTCTTGACAATGCAATTGTCCCAAAATATAATCATTAATATTAAAAATAGAGAATTAAACTGATTATTTTCACAGCTGCTAAACAGAAACATTCAGTAACTTAAATCTTGTTCTTTAAAAAATACATTTACACTTCTCAAAAGAGGCTATACGGGCAGCCAACAGACACATGAAAATGTACTCAGCCTCACTTCTCACCAGAGAAATGCAAATCAAAACCACATTGAGGTACCACCTAACCCTGGTAAGATTGGACATGATTAATAAAAACAAATCACAACAGGTGCTGATGAGGATGTGGAGAAAAAGGAATGCTTCTACACTGCTTGTGGGAATGCAAACTAGTGCAACCTCTTTGGAAGACAGTGTGACAATTTCTGAAAGAACTAGAAATTGATCTTCCATATGACCCAGCAATTCCCTTATTAGGAATATACCCGGAGGAACTCAAAACATTCTACAAAAGAAGATACCTGCACACGCATGTTTGTTGCAATTCTATTCACAATAGCAAAAGCACGGAACCAACCATGCTGCCCATCGAAGCTGGACTGGATAAAAAATTGTGGTATATATACACAATGGAATATTATGCAGCCCTAAAGAAGGACAAATATATGAACTTCGCAGCAACTTGGGTGCATTTAGAGTCGATCATACCCAATGATCTATCACAGAAACAAAGAACAGAGTACCATATGTTTTCACTCATAAGCAGACCTTGAACAATTATTATAAGACTATAAGAAAGGAATTAGCAGTAGTGTGAAACTGTCAAGGAGGGAGGGTAGGATTGGCAGTTGAGGGAAACTGCTAGGGGAGGGAGGGGCATACCCCATCAACAAGGTACCTGAATAATCAACGTTTGCATACCTAACTCTGAATTGTACCCCCCATCTTTATAATTAAAAATAATAGTAAAATACATTTACTAGAAAATGCTGAGCTTTTAAAAAAGATTTATAACTTTATACATAAGAGCGTCATGACTCTAATAATAAGAGCTAAATTCGCTGGACTTGGTGGCTCAGGCTGTAATCCCGTGCCTTGGGAGGCCGAGGTGAGTGAACTGTCTGAGCCCACGGGTTTGCGACCAGCCTGGGCAACTTGGCAAGACTTCATCTCTACAATAAGTCAAAAAATTAGCTGGGTGTGGTAGCGCTCGCCTGTAGTTCCAGCTACTTAGAAGGCTGAGGTGGAAAATTGCCAGAGCCCAACAGGTCGAGGCTGCGGTGGCTGGGAGCAGCCACTGCACTACAGTCTGGGCAACAGAGTGTGACTCCAACTCAAAAAAAAAAAAAGCTAAATTCTATTTAATCATAATGTTATAGCTCATATGGTAGTTTAATATTATACATTTATAAAAATTGTTATTCAATGTAATGCAAAACAATTTTCTAAACAATCTGATTCTTTGCTAGGCTTAAGAACCTTTGTAATTATGTGATTATGTTTGAACATTGTTAAAGTGCTTCGAGTATTCAAATTGATCCAACAAACTATTTAAATTATAGAGAGGATAGCAATTGTTCCTACCTACAAGATGTATCATGAGGATTGAATAATATATGGAAAATTATTTGGATATTTTTGGTTGTCTAGCAAACATTATGTCCTAGGTACTATTATCACCATTATTAATATTGTTTGCAATAATACTATTATTAATAATATAATAAGCCTAGCTTATAAGAGATTATAGATAGATTTGTGCAACCATGCCTTACTAGGTGCTCAGAACACTATCTAGTACTGTGCCAGAACTTGTAGGAAGAGAAGGTAAGTTTTATCGCAGAGATGGATGATTAAATAGAATTAGTAGTCATTATATAGGAAATAGAACGTCATGTTCAGAGAAGGGAAACAAAATCATTGAAAAAATATTTTCTCCATTTGTAGAGTCAAATCTAAACTTAATTGTGACCATTGTCTTATTTAAAAAATACTTTTATGGCATCTCTGTGTATGATTGAATTGTTTATAGATTTTTATCACTATATTTTCTGTAGGTTGATATATTGAGTGAATGTTTGCTGACTAATTGAATGAGTTAATGTAGTGATGCACTAAGTGAGCACAATTAATTATCCATCTCATACATAGCATCAATTGTATAACTAATATTTATTTATTTCCATTGTATTTTATTTATGATTATATTAACTTAATGTTAATATTTAAATCTGTAGTGTTTGATTTATATCAACTTCAATTATGATTATCGAGATGCAAATTAAGAGATGAATCACTGCTGAACATTGAACAAAAAGTCAAAAACAACCTTAGAAACCTTGAATTTTTTAAAGTCATATTTTGTTCAGTCTTGATAACCTTCTCACTCCCCACATGAATTTTATAAAAGGAATCTTGTTCATATTAAGTTTTTCTGTAAGTAGGCCATTCCTCAATATGAGTTATAAACACAATAAAATGAAAATCAAAAGACACATTGGTTAATATCCATTAAAGTCTGTCCTTGAACATGAAGGAGGGAGCAACAGAGAATGGTAATTCTTTGAGTGGAGAGGAAGTGTTAAAAAACTACCCATTGAATACGATGCTTACAGATTAAAGAATGGGCTTCATAGAAGCCCAAACCATCATGCAATATGCCCATATAACAAGCATGTATATGCATGTCCCTTGAAATTAAAAATAAAAATTAAATAAACACATAGACTAGACTTGGGCATGGAAGTGAATGAAAAACTGTTTTAGTCACCATCTTCATAGTATTTCCATATCTCCTTATGCAACTTATAAAAAACAAAACGATAAAGGCTAAAAAAAAAAAAAAAAAACAGAAAGAAAGAAAAGAAAAAAAGAAAAAGAAAAGGAGGAAACACCAAAGCATCCGCCAATATATGAGGACACAGCAAGAAGGTGGTCATCTACAAGCCAGAAAGAGAATCCTCACCAGAAACCAAAACTGTTGAACCTTGATCTGGAACTTCCATCCTCCAGAATTGTGAGAAAATAAATTTCTACTGTTTAAGTCTCCAAATTGTGTTATAAAAGTGCAAGCTAACACAACGTTCACTTTGCCAAAATATATATTTTAGTAACTTCTTGGGAATTAAAAAAAATAAAAAGGTCTGTGTTCTGTTTATTAAAGTGTTTAGTAACCATATCGTCTTTATCCTCTCTGCCCGAAGGTAAAAAATTCAGCATATTAGAATACCAAGGAACAGACTTCATGTAAGATGAACTTATTCAAAGTAATCACATGCTTGAACCAAACACAATTCTGTAATAGTCCTGCCTGCAAGTGTTCTGTGAAAGACATTATGTTAAATGTTATAATTATATTCAAGCCTAAATATATTTTTTGCAGTTGGAGTATCAGTGATTACTGAGTAGTATGCCTCTAAATTTATCTATACAAACATACAAAGTTTCAAGCAACTTGTAGCAGCAAATTATAAAATACTCCATAAATATCTTTCATTTTATGGATATTTGTGTGTCCTATTTTTCAATGGGACAACCAGACTCTAAAATACTTTTTTAAAAACAATACTGGCAGCATATTATACGGCAGCATATTATACAACTTGGCCCCTATAATAAGGGACAAATGTTGAATGAGGAAGTCGAGTTGGCCTCAGGTGCTTCCAGAGACCTTTCCGGAGAAGTATTTATATTATAAAGTTTAATCTAGTAAATATAATTTTCTCAAAGCGCTTAGCCAACTAAATGCATGATCTGAAATTATGATAAAGTCATGCAAGGGATCTTATGTAATCTACCACAACACCTTAGATTCCAGGTCACAATTAAGGGCCAGGAATGAATTCAAAATGGGAAATAGTCTTCACCTGGGATTTTTGAACTAAGCTGAATGAACAATGGTGATTTTCTTCCAGTGGTCAGTCTGTGAACTTTCATCTCCTGAGCCTTGGTGTCCACATTTCTTCCATGTAGAATAAGTCAATGTGACATTGAGGTGACTAAAGTTGACACAATTTTTTTCACCAATGCATAGTAAATAGAGGAAAACATGTCTGCCCATTCTTAAATCCTTAGTTTTGGATTTATATCTGCTATCTAGCTACAGTCCTGTTTTTTGCTTTAGTTTTGTCTGATAAACCAGGATTCTTCAAAAATTCCCTTTTTTTGCTACAGCATATGCAGGTTTAGTTTCTGTCATTCAAATTGTAGCTCTTGACTACTAAAGGATCAATCTCTTTTGTTTTGTTTAATTAGTTAAAAAGACATATTCCATTCAATTATGTCTATTAAATATAAATTATGTAGCAAATTCTTGCAAAGTAAGGAAAATATAGACTTGGGAAGGAGGACACTGTGGATATCTCATAGAATGAACATCCTAGATGGGAACAAGACACTAAATAATAATTAATAAGTTATTAAATTACTATTTGCATGAGTGTTCTGGAAGAGAGGAACAGTGTATTCAGAGAAGGAACATGAAATACTTATGAAAAATTAGGAAGTTTCCATAAGGAAGTAATGCTTAAACAGAGCTTGGAAGTGTGATTTAATTCCATTAAATAGTGAAAACTTTAGTGCTTTTTAAAGACAATCAATTAGCCTAATATGTTTCTGAATAAAAACTGTGAAGTAGAGAAGCATGTCTACTCTTCAGTCTTACTCACTGTGAAATTTGAGAAAAGTCACCTATAGTTTCACTTCGATGCATTTTTCAATATAGAAAGTAAGAAAAATTTAATCTTCCATCTGCTGATAAGATCTGATTACAATTTTCAAGGTGCCATTTAAGCCAATAAAGATATCTAGAGATTAATATTAAATATTGAAGATATTTAGATAATTAATCATTGCTATGAGATTATGAGTCACTTTGGAAAAATTATAGTATCTTCTCTATTATATCTCCAAAGTGATATACATGGCTGGCAATAAACATGTTTGAGAAGAGGTTATATTTAAGATCTTACAGGAATGAGGACTATAAATTCAATAAGACTATGAAAACATAGGACATTTGCAAAAAGAAAAATGTATTGCCATATGTGTAGTCCTATTTTAAAGATTTTTTTAAAGACATACAAGTAAAGAGTTTAAGTAGCGTCCAATTATTTCTTCTCCCATATACCATTGTTTATAGACATGAGATAAAATAATTAAACTGTGATTGTGCCAAGTCAGTCATCAACTTCATTTTAGGATTCTAGATCATCAATGACTGACCCTATACTGTATCTTTCTGGTCTAATGAAGCCTTGTTTAATTCTAATTCACTTTCCGCTTTCTTCTTTCTTTCCACTTTCATTTCTTCTCTCAACAAATACTTAATTCTTTTTATTTTTATTTTTTGAGTTGGAATCTCACTCTGTCGCCCAGACTGGAGTGCAGTGGCCGCTCCCGGCCACCGCAGCCTCTACCTGCTGGGCTCCGGCGATCCTTCCGCCTCAGCCTTCCGAGTAGCTGGAATTACAGGCATGCGCTACCACACCCGGCTGATTTTTTTATTTATTGTAGAGATGAGATCTCGCTGCCCAGGCGGGTCTCGAACCTGTGGGCTCAGGCAATCCACTCACCTCAGCCTCCCAAAGGCACGGGATACAGGCTGAGCCAAGGAGCCCGGCTACAAATACTTAATTCTACTGTTTACAAGAACAAGGCTCTACTGATATAGTGACAAACAAAACACATATTTTTGGTTATCAGGGGATTAATAATTTATGGACCAGTAGAGGAGGTGAAATTAATAAACTAATTGTAAACATAAGAATTTAATTATTTTTGTATTTAAGGTTCAGGGGCATGTTGTCCAAAATACTATTAATTTTCTTTTAGTTACACTTTTGTTTATTTCTCAAAGCTCTTTTCCAGTGTTAGTAGAAACATAGCTTTGCCAATCAAGATACCTAGTCACTACTGGTTCTGTCAATTCAAGATTATCCTCCTTACCTTCTCATTTTTCTCTTACTGTAGTGATCTAAGATACAGAGAAAATTCCATATAGTTCTGCCTTATTTAGAAAGAGGATTGTACCATGATCATGGGAAGTTATATATGCTAAAGCCAGAAAAATATGCTATTTCCTTTCCATTCTGATGTTGAAATAGTCATATCTCTGCCTTCTCCTCTGAATCATAAAATCCATTAGAAACTTCTCTTAAAATTTCGGGCAACTTTTGAACCTTTCTCAGAAGGGAAGTCTTTGAATGTTTCTTTTCTTTTCTTTTCTTTTCCATCAATAGTATTTAATTTATGTTATAGAATCTGGGAATTATTTTTCTTTTCATTGGCTTGCAGTACCATACATTTAGAAGGTCAAAAAAAAAAAAAGAAAATGTATGGTTCATTTTCCTTTCCTCACTTCCTAGATCTCCCTGATACCATTTCTCCTTCAATACAAATAATTTCTCATACAACAAATTCTGTTATTTGGACTTTTCCCAGAGTTGCAAATTAAAAAATGAAATTAAGATTTTTTTTTACTCTTTGATTTAGAAATCTTATACTGTCATTTCAGCACTACTGCATTCCCTATCTCTCCCTCCACAATTTTTAGACCTAGGAGGGTCTAATGTATGCAATATCTTCATTGGTGATCCATACAAGTTACTCCCCAATTCTTTGATTTCCCACATACCTCACTGTAGATTTGGAGTTAGAAACTGCTCATGCATCTTCCTTCATTTTTTCAAATTCTAATTTTCTCTCATTTAAAGATAACATTTTTACGCAGATATTTGATGTTTATTATTTAAAATCCATGCTTTGAAATCACAGGTCCTTTTTGTTCAAAAAATGCGAGCCATTGACTCAATCACAAGGTCAAGATCTGTCTTCTACTAAGAATATCAAGAAACTAGTATTAAACTAAAAATAAAAAAAGAAAAGTGAGACTTTTTTTGTTACACAAGCTTTCACACTGAAGACGTAGAAAGGCATCTGCCAGATAAAAGATGTAACTGGGGAGAAATTTTAAGGAAATAAGGCATAAAATAAACTTCAGGTAACATCTGTTACAATTTTTTCTGATAATTCCATTAAAGATACATGTAGTGTGCTAAACAATTGAGTATCTAATAGACATTAACTGAGTTCTCTAATACCCTGAAAAAGTGGCATTTATACTTAAACTTGAACAATGAGCAGGTATTATTTATTATAAGGGAGAATATAGAGTTTGAGGAAAGTAAATGCTCAGAAAATATCAGATCAAATGTGACCAAAAAGAAAAGAATGACTGTTTTTAAGGATCTGGGAAACAGTGTAGACAGAGCACAGACACTGAGGTGGCAACCGTCACAGATGACACCTCTGAGATGGAACAAGGCTAGGAAACTTGTAAAGGGCTAAAATATGTAGATTTAATCCTGGAGAAAATGGAAAATTATTAAGAATTTTCAACAGGTAGAAATGATGTAATTTATATTATAAAATTCTGTGACTACCTACTACTCTGAGGCTGTGCTCCTAGAATCACAATATATGGGTTGCCTTTCTCATGTATATACGCTCCCTTTAGGGGAGTGCTTTACTTTCAGAGTTTTGCCTACCTTCTCCAATGTGCCTTCAAACTGATTAAAAAAAAAAACTTGTGGAGATATAGAATTTTACAGATATGTGTGATGGCTGCCAACATACCTATACCAGCTGAACCTGTTAAATTAACAATATTTTCATTTCCATCACCTGTGCAGGTGCGATGGAAATATGGCACCATACTATAGATTCTACATAGATTCACCATACTACAGATGCTACACATTCCTGAGGTTATTAACTGTATATAATGCATACTCTCCCTACTTCCACCCGTGACTTTATCTCCTATATGTTGCATTTGTTCAAATAGAATACTTTCATTTAATTGCACATGTAGTGTGTATTTATGTGTTTTCTTAATTTACAAAGGTTTAGAAGGAAAATATTTAGAATGATATGATAGGAATAAATCATGAAATACTGTATGTCACCTTATCTTATCAACATTATAGAAAAAAATGGCAAATCTGGATAATCATAAAGCAGGTAGAGAGCTGATATGGTACTTCATGAATAGAAAAAATATAGTTTCCAAAGCACAAGAATTGAGGTATATTTTATTTTCATGAGATGAATTTCAGAGAAATTCTGCTATGTCTGGTTGAACTACTTTTTATGATCATAAAACATTCTAACGTATTTAAAGGGATTACTGCCCATTGGCATTAATAAATTACAAACTAAAATGAAGTGTCCATTGGGAAGACATTTAGAATTTGGATACTAAACTTTAACTTATGATATGGAAAAAGTCAAATGATACATTAATTAAATTAATATCTGGCCCTACACTAGGAGGAACAAGCAGAAGAAAAGTTAGAAATATTAGCATAAATGTTAGAGCTGAGGCTTAGCATAAAAATATGTGATTTTTGTCAAATTAAAAAAAAATCTGAGTAAGGTAGACACAATAGCATAACAAAGTACATGATTAAAGTCTAACTTAATTCTAAAGATCTTTAATTCTTTTTTGTAATATAGTATAATTTTATACAATTAATGAATATATTCTTAAAATATTTCTATCTTCAAATATGAAGTTTAAGATTCTGCCTATTTTCAAAATAATTAAATAGAGCCATTTATTTCAATATATTTTAATATATTTGATAAGTCACATGTACATTTAAATAAAATTTTTAAAAAAAATTTTATACACATACCTAAAATTTTTCCATCTTTGGAAAAGACTAGTCTAGTATATGTATAGTATTATTTCGGAAACACAAAAAAATTATCATTTGGTCGCTTGCACCAATCTTGGCTACAATTTAAATAATAATATATGATATTTACAATTATTAATTTTTAGTGTAAAGCAAGGAAGTGAAGTTAAGTTTTTATACTTGTAATAAAGTTAACATGTTACACAGTGAGAAGAATTCCCAACAAAAAAAGAATAGGTAATCTCAAAATATTCTTAGAGATGTCTTTTATACAAAGTAAAAAAATCTGTCTTCTGAAAAATTGTCCAACTACAGACCAAAGTGTGAAATGTTTCGAAGCTAATTGCCATCATTTAAAAAGTTGATTAATTCTTAAAAGGAAGATTATTATAAGATGAAGATTACATACAGTAATAAGTATACATTAATGTAGTTGAAAGTAGTTTTCTCCATTGGAAACATTGTCAATTCATTCTTTAGATGAATATAGACAATACAATATTTCTATAACATAAAATAAAATACAGCGTTCTGAATATTTGAATGTAGACATCACAATTAATTTTTATTTACTTCACATTAGATAGTTGCAAAATATCTTCATGAGAATTATTGTAGTCCTTTTCCAGTAACATTTGCATTATTCTTAGTGTAAAAAAGTCTGCTACTTTGTATGTTAGTGTATTTATTTTATTATTTTAATAATAAGGCATTTCAATTAACATAAACTGGCTAAATAAAATAGTACTGTGGAATTGACCTTCAAATAGACTTTGCTTCAATAAATTTTAATAATACTGATTGACCCTTAGAATATAAAATGAGCATTCAAAAATAATTAAATAGACATAAATCCAATCTAAATTGAATAGTACTTATATTTGTTTAATCAATAATATTTGATAATATGGAATTTCCATAAGTATAAGGATGATAGATTATATTTAGAAAATATTAAATAATTTCTTTGCCTCTGTATGCATATAAGTATGTACTCAAGATGCCATTACTATTTTATAGTATTTAATGTGTTTTATATTGATTATATTAACATATACAGTCTTAATTTCTAAAGATAAAGCATTTGCAAAAAGTATATAGCAAAAATGTCCTGTGTTTTCACAGCAACATGGGAATATACAGGCTTTTAAATTTGTTGGAAACTCTGACTTTAAAAAAGTGTATGAAATAATTAATCTCACCTCAATTCCACACCTAGTGTATGTCTACACATGCTGTAAAGCATTGTTTGTTTAGCTGTCACATATATGTTAGTATATTTTAAGAAAATGTATACAGAGAAATTTTTTGTTTTTATATTTCAATATTTTTAATTCCTAAATGCTTTAAAGTAGAATTACTGTGATAAATAAAGATATTTTGTGAAAATATTACACATCTGGCATAACATAACATTTCAAGCACTTTAAAAATTATAGCATTTAGTAAGAAAGGAGATTATAAAAGAAATCAAGTTATATATGCTCTTTATATTATTTACATATGGATCAATGCCAGTGAAATGTGACAGAGCAAATTATTCTAGAACTTAGTTGCTTAAACAACGAACAATCATGATCTCACAGTTCTGAGCCAGTAATCAGGGCATAATTGAGCTATGTACTGTGATGCTAGGTCTCTCACAAGGCTGCACGCAGTGTTGGCCAGGGCTCTAGTCATCTCAAGGCTCTCCTTAGGGAGGATTTCCCTCCAAGCTCACACATGAGGTTGCTGCCATGATTCGAGTCCTCCTGAGTATTTAGACTACAGGGTTTAATTGCTGGCTGGTCTACATGCTGACTGGAGGCTATCCTACGTTTTCTTCATAAGTCATCTCACAACATGACAGTTGGCTTTTTCAAATTGATCAAGTGAGAGAGGTATGAGAGTGCCAACAAGATGGATATGACATTTGTCACCTCTGTCATATTTTGCTTATTAAAAGAAAATCTCTATGTCCAGCCCATTCTCAAACAGAAGTAATTATACAAAGATGTGAATACTAGGAATCAAGAATAGCAGAGGGCATTTTCAAATTATGTCTACCATAAGAGATGTGTAAATACATTCTTGCTACAAAGAATTTTTCCAAATTTCTGTGAGTAAGAAATCTTGATCCCCATTAGACATCAGGAAAACTCTCACAGTAGCAAACAATAGGAAATTGCATTCTTTGACCAATGAAATTTCATACACCATTCTTCTTCAAATAACATGTTTATATATGTATTACAGGGGGAATTTACTATTAAAACCTGTCAAAAATAAAAGGTGTATTATGATGTAGTTTTTTTTTAAACTTGTCCTATTCAATATTATAGGATAACAGCAATATAATAATATTATAACCGAGTAACTGAAGAAGTTCTATCCAGTTAATTCAACACATATTCCATTCCTCACCTGTATTTATCCTGACTTCCAAAGTATTACCCTACTTTCTTTTACATGGCTTATACATATAGTAAAGTTGAAAAGAAGAAAATAAAAATATCACTGTTAATTGTCCACATTCAAAGAAAGCACTACAAAGAGAATCTATATTTTTTAGTTGGAGTAGTCATCTGAGAAGTCCAATGTATTTAACAGTGCCTTGTATTCAAATGCATACAGTCAAGTCAGGTCAAAAATAATAATGGCCTATAGGAAAGACTCTTTTATACTTACCTAACTACTGCAAGATGAATTCCTAGAAAATGCAGAAAGATACGGAACATTATTCTTCTTATGCTGAGTGATTCATTAATGTTCAACAACCTTTGATGATAATGGAACTATCCATGCACATTATTAGAAAAATGTAGCCCTGGAGAGTTAAACAATTGTAATTCAGGGAATAATGCGTCCCAGGAGGGAACATATGACCTACTCACTATATTAACTTTGTATTGTCTTTGCTTCTATGATTGCTTAAGAAAACCTATAAAAAGGGCTATTAATATTTTAGAGAAGTGTTGGAAAGACTACTACTGTGGATTTATAAAGGAAATTGCATAAGTGACTAAAACTTTACATTTAAGGATCAGTCTACACTGGGATATTTACCCAATACACAGTCTTTAAATTTGGAATATAATCATACTTGGATATGAACTATTTTTAAGAAGAGTTTGTCCACATAGTTTCATTGTGATGGCAAATTAATGGATAAATAAATTATTATTGTGTATCTATTCTGTTCGAAATGCTATTTGGTGTTATAGTGAAAACCAAGTTAATTTCTTCAAGAATGATATAATTATATAAACTCAAAATTTATGTCATCTTAGTATATGCAAACTCATTTTACCTCTAAAAGTGTAATATCTTCTGTTGCTCCTTTTCAGTAGTAATGTCAAGATTATGATGCTTATAACATGGTATAGCTGGAGTATTCTAAGTTCATTGTTTTGTTCTTCTAAGCAAGTTTTCATCAAAATAAACTCACAATCCCATTTAACTGAATATAGTGCTTTTCTGCAAGTCATCTATGAACTACCTGATTGGAATTACCTGAACTATGTGTAAATTTTCATATTCTAGCCACAAACTCCACAATTTTATATCAAAATTTGTGAGGTAATGCCAGAAATTTTCCATTTTAATCAAGTTTCTATGTTATCATTATACACAGTAAAGCATAAGAAGCACTTGACAATGCTGATCCACACATCTTAGCTAGAAAGATGAACTCTCATATGTGAAGTGATAGTGAAGACCTGAGAGAAATGGAAGAAAAATAACCAGAAAACTGGAAAGCGAACAATTGTCTTTAAATACACTTCATTGTGTTTATATTACCAATTACTGTGAATTTGTCATGTGTTGGTTACTGTGACAAACATCGTAGGTATAAATCTAACTTAAATCTATTTTAAAAATCGCTACTATGTAAAAAGAATTGTGAATCTCCCATTTACAAATGAAGAAACTGAGATCAGGACGAAAGATGACAGTCATCAGAGGAGAGATACGAAACTAGGTCAGTTTTATTTAAATTTCCAGAATCTCAACTTCTATGTTACCCTGGAGAGAACAATGTGGTCTGCAATGGCAAAAGAAAGTTTCACTGGGAAATATAACTCATACTGAGTTTTGTTATGCTGTGAGGTGGAACTCACAATAGTCACCGAAGAATGTCTAGAGTTTAAAGCAGTATAATAATGATGAGAGAATATTCCAGCTTTGCCTAACTATGTAAGAAAATCTTAAAGTTGGATATAACTGTGATGTGTGTGACATTGAATATTGAAGTGTAGAGCAGTAGGTAAAGTTGTCTTCCTGCAAAAAGATTGAATATTTCTTTGGTGGTTTGGTGGTGGTAATTTTTTACCTACAACAATATGAACAAGGGAAACATTTATTTATGTGACAGTTTTTGAATAGAATCATCCCTCTGCACCTATTTATAGTTATATCTGAAACATTTAAAGCACTTAACCATTCCGTCTTTGAAATTCTCTTCACTCTGGCATTGAAAGATCACATTCATGATTTCTTTTCATTACTCTGTTTGATATCAATCTCCTCAATTCATTTTTCCTTTTGTGAGTTTCCTCTTAAGTGTGAGTTCTGTTGTACATACTGTTTAAATATGGACTCTAATGGCTTGAACTGTAATTTCTTCTAGAGATTTCTTTAATTATAAGGTATATATAAGGTATTCAGTCTTTATATAGCTTAACAGTAACCACTGAGTACTAATTCAGCCTTAATAGTTAATCCTTCTTAGATTTGAACTGGCAGAGTCTCAATTTTCTTATAAACTTTAGGACGCTTCTATATGGAACATTCTTACACTTTAAAAATAATTTAATTCATTTTCTAATGGATTGATTAAAAATGAATATATTAACCAATCTTAGTTATTAAACATGAGATAAAGATGTCCGGATGAGGGTAAGAATGGTTCCAGAAAAGGATATTTTTCCTGGTTAAAAAAAAAAGACTCACATGGAAAAATAGTCATTGTTCTTTTTCTGGGCATTGTCAGCTCTGCATGCTATTCTGGGAACTTCTGTGTCCATGAAGAGAACTACTCCACATGCAAACGGACTTGCCAAGGGTGGTAGAGAAAAAATATCAAAAAATACTTAATTCCACAGTGATATCTTGAGTGACTGTTTCACTTACATTAGAATTGGATGTAAAGTATGATAATGTATTTTTATTATGATTTAAATTATTTTAACTCTTACTCATTGCAATAGGGATCCTTCATGATTTCAGTGGAAAAAAGAGATTGATACTACTCTTCAGATTGTGCACACGTTCATATTTCTCTGAATGGAGTTTTCAGTTTCCATGATATATTCTAAAAAGTATATAGCAGCCCTGAGTTCTTAAAATGTACCAGTCGACATGTTGATAACCTGTAAATACACCGTCTTCTATATCATTTTTATTAATTCAATTAAATTTTGTTTTCTCTGCTACCTGAGTTCTATTCCTGAAGTGAAATCCAATTATACTGCTTCACAAATGAAGCCCCTAAGCTAATCTCCTAGGGTATGTGCTTTATAAGGGTTAAAAAATGTCATATTGCCTTTAATTTTAGTGCTCCTACTTTTTCATAAGCTCATTAAATTACCCTAATCCATTAAAAAATCAATAGAAAAGGCATCCAGTGCTTTTTGAGTGATGAGTTTGTCATCAATAAAGAGAGAAGACAATGAAGTAGAGGGGTGGCTTGTCTGTACCATATTACCTTTTAGCTTCTGCCTATGCTGACAGAACAGGATTCCCTTAGAGAGAAGTGTCCAGGAATACCAGATGACTGCCATGTTGAGAGTTTCTTGTCAAACTGGGAGAGTCAAGAAGAAAAAGCAGATTCTAAACAGCAACTGAGAAGAGGCAAAATCAAGAAGTAATGTATTTCAACTAAGAAACAAGGAAAGCTCACCCTGGATAGGAAAGAGAAGTACAGAAAAGCTAACATGTTATCTATGAAAACTCAGACTGATTAAAATCGCCTCTTCTTGCAGACATCTTTTAGAGCATGGGGTGATTAAATAGATAGGAAGGAAGAGCAGTCTGCTTCTATCTGTCTGAGACATCATCTATCTCGTATTTCTTAAAAGTTCAGCTCTTTCAGTGTATTGTAATGGGGAAGAGAGGAAAAAGGAAAAAAAAAAACCGTGTTGCTGTTACAATTCATAGGCAAGATTAGTGGTCTTTCCTCTGCTGGTTGTCCTTGTTTCTCTAGATCGGGGTCCCCAGTCCTCAGACCATGGACTCATGCATTCACTAGGCAGATGAGTTGAGTGAAGCTTCATCTGTATTTACAACTGGCTCCTGTCAGATCAGTGGTGGTACTAGATTCTCACAGGAACACAAAACCTATCATGAACTGCACATGCAAGGGATCTAGGCTGCACATCCCTTATGAAAATCTAATGCCTGATGATCTGAGGTGGAGCTGAGGTGGTGATGCTAGTGGTGGGAGCAGCTGCACATTCAGATTAACAATTAGCTGTGCAGTTTGACCATAATAAATATATTACTTGCAGACTCATATCAAAATCATATCAGTGAGTGGCAAGTGAGTAAATATTCTTCAATTGTACAGCATCTGTTGACAGGTTTTAAGTCAGAATCCAACATTTATTTTAGTCTATGTGTGACCCACACATTATTTCATTTGCCACTTCCATCCTGCCTCTTTCCTACACTGCGCACTTGCATCAGTCACAGTTTAGGTAAGCCCGCAAGCTAACCCTAGCCAAAATGAGTAGAAGACAAATGTCACTGGAGAGTTTCTTTGAAAAAAGGAGAAAGACCCAATGATGAGAGAACAGAAAACTCTAAGGCTGCTTACAAAAATAAAGCTACATTTAAAAGAAAACACCAACACTACATTTAAAAGAAAATACCTACTTAAATTATGGGTTCACTGCAACAAGTGATTCACATTCTCCAAGACAACTTTGTATAATATATGGTGACTGGCTATTCACCAAAATCACAAAAACTTCAAAACTGCTTCACCACATGGATACCAAACACAAACCTTTGGAGTTTTTCAAAAGAAAAAATAAAGTGAACATGAAGAACAGAAGCAATTACTGAAGGCCATTACTTCATCAAATGTGTATGTACTGAGAGTATCACTCTGCATTGCTAAAGTTAAGAAACCATTTACTAACTGGTGAAGGGTTGATCCTGCCTGCTGCTAAGCACATTTGTTGTGAACTTTTAAGAGAGTCTGCAGTTCAAAAGGTGGAATGTATTTTTCTTTCAGCTAGCACCATGCCTAGATAAATTGATGAAATAGCTGTGGCTATTGAGGCACAATTGTTAGAATTAATGAGTTACCATGGTACACATTCCAGGCAAAGTCCACCAACGTTGACCACAAAGCAACAATGGTTGTTTTTGTGTGATACATTTTTTCAGGAGGACGTGCATAAGGATATGTTATGTGCACTTTTGTTGCTGACCAATATCACAGCTGCAGAACTATTCAAGTCTTTGAATGATTACATATCAGGAAAACTAAATTGGTCACTTTATGTCAGTGTATGCACAGACAGAGCAGCTATCATGACTGGATGGCTTTCTGGTTTCACTACTCAGGTCTAAGAGGTCACTTACAAATGTGAGTCTACATACTGTATCATTCATACAGAAATATTGGTTAGTCAAAAAATGTCACTTGAACTGAGCAACATTTTGCAGAATTATCAACCATGGCCGGACTCAGTGGCTTAACCTGTAATCCCAGCATTTTGGGAGGCCAAGGTGAGCAGATTGCCTGAGTCTGCAGATTCGAGACCAGCCCAGGCAACTTGGTGAGACCTCAACTCTACAATAAAAATAAAAAATGAGCTGGGCATGGTAGCACACACCTATAGTTCCAGCTACTTGGAAGACTGAGGCAGAAGGACCGACGGAGTCAAGCAGTTTGACTCTGGGGTGGCTGTGAGCATGCCACTGCACTACAGCCTGGGCAACAGAGTGAGACTCTAGCTCAAAAAAAAATTATCAACCACATTAAAAGTACATGCCCTTAACTCACGTCTGTTCACACAGCTCTGTGAGGAGATGGACACAAGCACATACGTCTTCTCTTATGCAGAGAAGTGAGATGGCTTTCTAGAGGTAGATCACTGGCCAGTTTTTGAGTTATGAGAGCCACTCCAGAAATGTCTTTTAGAAAAACAGTCCACTGGCAGTACATTTCAATGACACAGAATGATTGCAAAACTTGCTTACTTATGTGACATATTCAACCTGTTCAATGAACTCAATCTATCACTTTAAGGGAGAACGGCACTGTGTTCAAGTTGGCAAATAAAGTGACTACATTCAAAGCCAAACTGGAATCATGGGGGCAATGAATAAACATCGAAATTTTTGACAGGTTTCAAACATTAGCAGAGATTTTGAAAATGACTAAGCCAGGGCCTTCTTTCCCACAGATGATACATTATCATCTACTTCAGTTTTCAAAAGAGTTTGAGCATTAGTTCCCAACACAAAAGAGTCTCAAACTGGAAAGAAATGGATCCTCTACCCCTTTGTGAATAAGCCAGATGAATCGACTATGTCCGTGCAATAAGAGGATCAACTGCTTGAGATCATAAGGATGGTAGCCTTAAAGTATGTTTGAGCCGGGCTCGGTGGCTCAGCCTGTAATCCCCTGATTTGGGAGGTTGAGGTGAGTGGATTGCCTTAGCCCGCGGGTTCGAGACCTGCCTGGGCAACTTGACGAGACCTCATCTCTACAACAAATCAAAAAATCATCCAGGCGTGGTAGCGCGCACCTGTAGTTCCAGCTACTCGGAAGGCTGAGGCGGTAGGATCACCGGAGCCTACCTAGCAGGTCGAGGTTGCGGAGGCCGGGAGCGGCCACTGCACTCCAGTCTGAGTGACAGAGTGAGACTCCAACTCACAAAAAAAAAAAAAAAAAAGTATGTTTGAGAAAACTTAAAATACCCATTTGTTCTGGATTATAGTCAAGGCAGAATATTCTGAGATTGCCACAAAAGCACTGAAAAGCCTGCTTCCATTTCCAATATCCTATCTTTGTGAAGTAGGTTTTCTGGAGTGACAGCAATCAAAATGAGATTATGAAGTAGACTGGACTTAAGCAACATATTTTGGGTATCACTGTTTTCCATCACTCCAAGATGGGACCGTCTAGTAGCAGGAAAATAAGCTCAGGGCTCCCACTGATTCTGCATTATGGTGAGTTATATAATTATTTCATTATATATTACAATATAATAATGACAGAAATAAAGTACACAGTAAATGTAATGCACTAGAATCATCTCAAAACCATCACTTCCACCTCAATCCATGGAAACATTGTATTACATAAAATTTATCTCTGATGCCAAAAAGATTGGTGACTGCTAATATAGTCAATGATGTTCAGCTATCAATGCTTCTTTTTTTTTTTTGGACAAGATTTTACTGTCTCTTACCTATATTAAATCCTCACTTACTGGAGAAGACTGATGATTCTTAAAAATGTCATTTTTATGAAAGCATATCAGTTACCTTCACTTCCTGTTATTCCTAGTGTCTTGGCCTTTTGTTTGTATCTAGTTGTAAAACCCAACATTTTTTCATGTTCTTCTGAAAATTCATTGACCAAAACATAACTAGGCAATGCATATTTTCTGTAGTTTTTATCTGAGAAACAGAGAGGGAATGTTGCTACTACAAAACTTACAATAAATAAATTAAAAAGTATTTGACCAGTTTTATTTCAACAGTCACTTTTTTTTTTTTTGCTTCCTCTTGCCTCCCTTCTATTTCTCATTAATTTTTATCCAGTATTTTTCCAGAGCACTTTATATTTTTGAATTACTTTGTCGTTATTATTTTTATTATGGAATAATTTTGCTTCGTCTTTGTTCTTGCACATAAGAAAAATTAACAGAAGATCGTCTCACTTACCTTGAAAGACCCTCCATGTGTTTACATAGTAGGATTTATACATAAATACTTCCTCTACTATCACAAAGTTCTGTTTGATTCATGAGTTGTAGAGAGACCAAAGTTTCTTTGAAGGAGGTAAAAGACTGGCTACAAGCTAAATGAAAATTTTAATAATGAACTGTACAGTGTCAGCTTCATGAATATGATGGTTCCCACATGATAAAGTATTGCACAAAACATAGTAGAAACTGTCTCCTGTCCCACTGCTTGACTTGGCCAAAGAGTTCACTGGTGGGCTTTACTGACAGGCTTAACCGAAAGTTAAACTTCATTCTCAGGTCTTGCCAGAGAAAGAAGAAAGTAGAACTTGTTATGTTGTGAATGAAAGACTTATTCTTGAACATGTGAGAAAGACCTCCCATAGCAAAACTGATAATCCAGGAGTTCATTGTAAAGGTGCAGTATATCTTGCCCTAGCAAGGAAATCCTGCAGAACATGCTTTTACCTGTTATAAATACTACTTTTGTTTAACTTCCTGGTGGGGGGGGGATGCTTTAGAAGGCATAAGTTACCTAATTACAAACACACTCGAAAACTTTGGAGTTAGAAAGACCCAATTTCTCCTATCATTCTCTCTGCTGCTTCTTCCATTCTATTATACAAACTTCCACATCTTGCGTGCATTCTCAAAATAATTCAATTTTATCTTTAAAGTATTTTTCACTCTATCTAAATAATCTTGTTAGTTATAAATAACATGCTATATAAATTATTTACTTAATGGCATATCTACCTAGTTTCTATAGGTAAAGTATGTTTTCTCTTTAGGAAAAAAAATCATTTTAGCAATCTATAAAGATTTCATTATCCTTTAACATATGTATACTTAAAGATTGTGTTCTATATTTTTTGTGTCTAGCATAATAAGAGTTTAAAAAGGAAAATAATTCAATAAATAACAACAATGCAAGTTCTTAAAGCCATGAAGAACTATGAAGACAATCAGAAATAATAACTTCTGAAAGAAATTTAGTAGAGCTGAAAGTCTGTTTCATCTGATAAAGTTTTGTATAAAATAATTTGATTTTCCCCCTTGTGCTACATTAACAGCTTAAAATTAAAATGCACATTAAAAATACACATAGACATTTATTAAGAAGGTATTCTACATGCCAGTCATGGTTCTATCTGTTCTTGATTTTTTTATTCACCCTAATTACCTTGTGCCCATAAATAAAGGAAATTGCTAACGAAAGAAACTTGCCACAGAATACACAGGCTTTTGAGTTAGCCAGGCCAACTTAAACATCCAGCTCCTTTCTCTAAATTTGGACAGGTTAATTGTTTTCTCATGAGAATAATAGGAATATACCAATTTATATGTCTGCCACAAGGATGAAATGAGAATTTCTTTAGCATGGTAGGTGGCACATAATAGTTGTTCAATACATATTAATTTTCATTCTTACTCTGAGAAAGGAAAAGTTACATTTTCATGGTAGTCCCCAAGAAGATGCCAAAAATAATTATATTAATAGCTAACAATTTAACAAGCAATTATTTTGTGCCAAAATTAAGCATTATTTACATATATTATCATTTTCAAACCACATAATAATGCTGTGATCTAAGAAATGTTACTATTATCTCCATTTCACAGATAAAGAATCTGGGGCTTGGAGAAGTAACTTGCTAAGAGTATATACCACAGCCATGAGATAGTGCCAAAAATTGAGATTCTGTTTCAAGGAGCGTAGTGTTAAGGTTCTTGCTCTTGCTCTTATTCTTATGTAATGCTGATTTAATTATGTGGGTATGTATATTTGTGTACATGTATGTTCATGTCCTTTTACTGAGGGAATTTTTGAGTGTGTTTTAGTCACAAACAGCTATGAAATATATTATTATAAACAAAAATATAGGGAATTTCTTCTTCTGTTAGTTTCCAAAGCCATTTTTATCTGTAACTTAAGGTTACTTTTCGGAATTAATAATGCTAATTAAAGAACGTCAGGTATACTGAGGTTTAAGTATATATAAGTGAGTGAATGATTAAGAAGTTATGTCAAGAGTGTGATAAGTTAGTTTTAAGATTAGATGAGTGGATCATTAAAACGTTATGTTATAGGTTATAATGTGGGATTTCAGAAAGATCTGTGTAAGCGACTTTCATAAAAGAATGGAATGATTACAGAAAAGCCAGCTTGAAACGTAAGCATGGTTACTATCAGTTGACTTTGAGTTAACTTAAAGGATTATTCACGTGAGCCTGCACTAATTGCATGATACTTTAAATGTATGTCTAGAGGCCAGACACAAGAAAATCTAGACATCCAAATATAATAAGGATATAAATCACTATTGTTAATTTGAAGATAGAAGGAATCATATGGAAATGAATTTGGATACCTTCTTAGAGTTGAGATAGGTCTTCATTGAAAGTCAGCAAAGAAGTAGGGACTTCAGTATCACAACCAGTAAATATTTTTTCTGGAAGCAAAACATATCACTTTTGTCTATACCAATTGGTTTGAACTAGTCACATGACCATGCCTCGCTGGAAGTGGGAAGGTGGGGAGTAAATGTGCCCAGAAAGAGAAGAGAGCAGGGTATATACAGATGTTCGAAGTTTCAACTATATATGAGTGACCAAGAAAAACGTAAATATCAGTGACCAAAACAAAACTCTTGTGTTTATAAATATTATGTTCTAGTACTACAAGTAAACCATTTGGGGGACAGAGGAGTGTTAGTAGGACATTTAAATAAAAAGAATGCAGAAAATTAATGCTTTAGTTGGACTTACAAATTAACACTGTAAAGATGGCAGCCAGTCAAAATGATTTAAGGTCTTACTATTCTAGTCAGGCCAATAAAAAAGTTAAGAAAAAGGAAAGTCCTTTTTTGATCCTATAAAATTTGAAAGAATTAAAGTAGTAACTGAAGAGGTCAGAATCTAATGCTTTCTTGTTTATCTCATTCTTCGATTGATCCTTGGGAAGATTGCAAGTGTACCTCCACACCCACACTCAGAAAGGAAATAGAAGAGGTACACTGAGACCATGTCTCTTGGAAGAAAAACGCCCATTAAGGCACATCTCTCTACTTCATAGACATTTTGAACTCTGCATCAAGCACATCCATAAATAAACAACCCGATGTTATTAGAAAAATTGCCACCAGCAAAATAAAATGTAATAATAAATGAACACATAAATAAGCTAATGTAGAGATAAAATATGAAGAGAAGGTAATTTTTAGGATCATACACTGGTAAAAAGATACAGTGGTCAGGCAGTTCTAAAATGTACTTCAGCTCTCTGCCCATATTATTTACCTTCTTTATTTTTAGAGATGACTTTGCATCATTTTAAGGCAGCATTTGCTACCTGCAATTCCTGTGTTCCTCTGTGACTGCAAGCACCTTAAAAGAATCAATGGATGTAGAAAAATATCTAATAGTACATTTAAACACCTATAATTGCTAGAAATTTGATTCTTCTTGCCATTATTAAGTGCTTGTCAAAAAACCAGATTCCTATTTCTATGAATTACTGTGATGCAGACATTTTGAATCAATTATTTTAACATATACTACATTGTTAATTCCAACTCCTCAATTAATTTTAATTTTGTAAGTCTCAGAGAAATTATTCATATTTTTCATTGTACTACCACCTTAAAACCAAAATGAAATATTATTTTATATCTTAGTCCAATGAAAAATTAATTATACTGCTTTAATGAAGAATAGTTGTTCTTAATTTACTTATGTAAGTAAAGACTTAAAGTTATGTACTATCAGCAAAATGGCAGACTACAGTTACCTGGAGCTTGTACCTTCTACAAAAAGTGAGCAAAACAAAAAAATAAACAACTATATTTCAACTAGAGTGATTGAGGAAATATGTTGGCGAGCACCAGGAAAGCAGCAAAATCCCTGTGTAGTATGAAAATGCAGGATAGCACCTCCATCAAATTATCTTTTCTACTTGGATGGGCTCAGAGTCAGGGTGGAGTTCTTATGGAAAAAGTTAAACTTGAGACCACCAGTGGTTCCTAGTGTTGCTACAGATGCCAACAATCCTTACTACAGGAGAATCTCCCAGTCCTCACAGGTCCTGAATCCAGTGTGAAGAATTTCCAAGAGTTTGTGTATGTGGCTGCATGGCCCTATCAATTCCCATTGCCATGACATGACCTGTTATGGCACGGCACTGTCTTGAAACTGGAACCACTACTAGTGTGTGTCCTGTCCTGGAGACAACTACTAACTCTCTTTATCCCTGAGAACACACTAGAATTCCACCATATTAACAAAAGTATTGCATCACCACTGCCCTGACTGCCTGGAACCAAGGCCTGACAAAACAAGAAAGAATCCCGTGTATAAACCCAAAGGACATCCCAGTCCTCTAGAAAACAGGCACAGCTGACCAGTTTCCCATGTCCACATGCTCATACACCACATTGCTGGTCAACCCAGCCACCGAATGTGCGTCTAGGCCCACTTCAGCAGCTAGTCCTGCTATCGGCTTTGTCTCCCCAGGGAAGCCGCCAGGCAGCTACCCAGCCAGTTGAGCTTCTGACTAGCCCAAAAGCTGATCCAGCAGTATCGCTTCCTTTCCAAAGAGACCATCACAAGCCGGGCTCGGTGGCTCAGTCTGTAATCCGCGCCTTTGGGAGGCTGAAGTGAGTGGATTGCCTGAGCCCGCGGGTTCCAGACCCGCCTGGGCAGACGAGACCTCATCTCTACAATGAATCAAAAAATCAGCCAGGCGTGGTAGCGCATGCCTGTAATTCCAGCTACTTGGAAGACTGAGGCTAATCAGAAGGCTGAGGCAGAAGGATCGCTGGAGCCCAGCAGGTCGCCACTGCACTCCAGTCTGGGCCATGGAGTGAGACTCCAACTCAAAAAAAAAAAAGAAAGAAACTACACAAGACTATATCACAAAATCAAACCAGAATCAAAGCCAATGTACCCTATTCAAATCAACACCTTAAGATCCATCTACAAAAAAAAAAAAGTCTCTTCCTACAAAACTTAGTCTATACAATTGTAAAAGTATAGGTTTCACCAGAGGTACATATATCAGTATAAAGACACAAGAGACATGAAAAAAGAAGGAAATATGGCATCCTCTAAGGAATACAAATCTTCAGTAACAGACTACAACTAAAACAATATTTACAAAGATGGTGAAAAGGAATTCTGAATAATCCTATTAAGAAAACTTATCAAGATATAGGGGAATATAGGCAAACAATTTAAAGTAGTCAGGAAAACAACTTATGATCTGAATGAGGAATTCAGATCTATAGTATAAAAGAGAATTAAATATAAATCTTGCAACTAAAAAAATTAAATAAATAAATAATACAAGTGAGAACTTTAACAACAGATTATATCAAGCAGAAAAAATAATTTTTGAGCTTGAAGGCAAGTCTTTTGAAGTAATCCAATCATATTAAAAATAGAAATAAAAAAGTCTATGGGGGTTATGGAATATTGTTAAGTAAACTTCTAACTTTTTGCATTATACGAGCTTAAGAGAGAGGAGAGATGAAGAAAGGCACAACAAACCTATTAAAGAAAAAAATAGCTTAAAATTCCCCAGGCCTTGGAGACGAAATAGATTTCAAGCTCTGTTAACAGAATGAAGAGGCAAGCTTTGGAATGGAAGAAAATATTTGTTCTATATCTGACAATGGAGCAGCATTCAGAATATTAAAGGAACTTAACTCAAAAGCAAAAAATAAAAATAAACAGATTTAAAAAATGGCCAGAAGGCCTGAATAGACACTTGCCAAAAGAAAGCATATAAGCAGTCAAGAGGTATACAAAAAAATATTCAATATAATTAATCATTAAGGACATGCAAGTCAAAACCACAATGTGATACCAACTTACTCCAGTTAAAAGGACTGTTATCAAAAATACAAAAGATAGTAAGTGTTGGTGAGGATATGGAGAAAAGAGACTACTTATACAATTTTGATGGGATCATAAATTAGAACAATCATTATGGACAACAGTATGAATGTTCATCAAAAAATTGAAAGTATAATAAACATATGATCCAATAATCCCACTACTGGGTATAGATCCAAAGGAAATGAATTTGATATATCCAAGAGATTTCTGCACTTCCATGTTTATTATAATATTATCCACAATAGCCAGGATATGGCATCAACATGTGTCCAACAACGGATAAACAAATAAAGAAAATGTGGTATATGTACACAATGCAATACCATTCATCTATAAAAAATGATGAAATCCTGTTATCTTCAACAACATGGATAAACCTGGAGAACATCATGTTAGGTGAAATAGAGCAGACAGAGAAAGTCAAACATCATATGATCTCATTCATATGCGAAATCTGAAAAATAAGTTGATATTTTAAAATCAAATAATCAAATACTAAGAAGGATGTTAGGGAGATGTTGTTCAATAGATACCAAATTACAACTAGACAAAAGGAGAAATTTACAATATTCTGTTGCACAATAGAATGACTATGGTTAAGAGTAAGTTATTGTAGATCACAAAATAGCCAAAAGAGAGTTTAAAATGTTCTTACCGCTAAGAAATAATAAATGCATGAAGTGAGAGATACACTTACTGTCCTTATTGAATCACATAATTTACTTATATGTAGAAACATCAAATTGTACCCCATACACATGTACAATTTCTATATGTCCATTAATTTTAAAAAGTTATTTGAAAGACTTTGATTTGTGATGAGTTATTAAACATATAAATATAATTATATTTATTTAATACAATTTACACAAATATCAGTGTAAATTACTAAAAATATTATTTTATGCACTTAAAATTGTATTATGTATGAACCTACAAACTGTACTAGACCAGATTCCATGAAGAAGTGCACACTAAATATAGGATTTTTATGGAAGCCGGAATAAAAAAGACACGTGCAGAAATAATTATGATACCAATCAAAATAAGCTGCAAAGGATATACAATGTGGTAAAGGAAAACAACTATTTTATTCAATAGTGTAGATGTTTATTAAACATCAGACTCTGTGGTAGAGGCTAGAAAGGCAACTGAGGACAAAAACAAGCACAAACTCGATTTCATGAAACTCATAACTTTCTGGGTATGACAGGCACTTATCCAATAGTCACACAAAACAGATGTGAAGTGGTAACTAGATTAAGTTGTCTAAAGTTATGGCCAAGTTCAGGAGGCCATAGAAGGATTCCTTGAGAAAGTAATAACTGAAATAAAAGGAAAAATAATAAAGAATGGGGATTAAATTCTCCAAGACGAAAGAAAAAAAATTTCAAGAGGGAATATGATGTCCATACATTTTGTGGTAATAGGAGGATAGTAGGTCTAAGAACTAAAATAAAGTTCTTGTTGAAAATGAATACATGGCTGGGCTCGGTGGCTCAGCCTGTAATCCCGCGCCTTTGGGAGGCTGAGGTGAGTGGATTGCCTGAGCCCGTGGGTTCGAGACCGGCCTGGGCAGCGAGACCTCATCTCTACAATAAATCAAAAAATCAGCCGGGTGTAGTAGCACACGCCTGTAATTCTGGCTACTCGGAAGGCTGAGGTGGAAGGATTGCCGGAGCCCAGCAGGTCGAGGCTGTGGTGGCCAGGAGCGGCCACTGCACTCCAGTCTGGGCAACAGAGTGAGACTCCAACTCAAAAAAAAAAAGAAAAGAAAATGAATACATGAAGAAGAGTATGAAAACATTTAAGATAAGTTAATACCTATGGAAACTCATCTGGCCATAGTCAAAGCAATTCTATTACCTCAAATCAAGCATCTAGTTAGGATGAATGATTATCACTTATGCAGAGTATTTACTTTCTTCTATCTGGGAGTCATGAGGAAAACCTTAGGCTAGCCCTAAAGACTCCTTAGGCTAGCCCTCTGCCTTTATTACTAGTTTCTAAACAATTATGAAGAAATAGCAATTTAAAAAATGTAAAACTCTATCTTCAAGTTTAAGTTGCCATTGATATTAAAACTTAAGTGAAAAACTCACTGTTAAATAAAATTTGATTTCTTGGTAGGACTTAGTTTCCTTTGTGCATGCGGTTGTGATTGTTACATAAAGCATTTATTCATCTAGATATGTTTAGAAAGGAAGCAGAAGAGAGCAAAGCTAAGTTTTGTCTTGAAACTTCCCACTTATCATTTCTGCAACATTGATGTTATACAGAAGACGGATCGAGTGCTACACTCATATGTGTGACAATAAATTGAAAGACTACTCTTCAACAGACATGGCCCACTCAGAGTGTAGAGCCTCACCAACTGTATTAATGTTTTCTCCATTTATGGAATAAGAAGGATCAGGTGTGAAAACTTTATCATTTTAAAGGAGCCTATGAAACTTGGGATTCTCAGTGGCACTAGTTAACACTAGATAAAATGAGCAAGATATGGATTAGTGAGAGTTTTAAAAGTGGTAAATACATACAAATATTTTTTGTGGATAGTAATTAAATAGTTTGATGTAAATATAAATGTAGGTATACATGCAGATATGATAAATAAATACTTAGCATTGAATGATGCTAATGGAATAAATAAATAAATCAGTTTGCATGTAGAGATTACTTTGTGATAATTACAAGATTTACTCGTAGAAGAGATGATACAAACAAAATAATGGACAAAACATACATGACTGATAGTATTAAATACCATCTTAAATTGTTATTTTTCTGCCATTATTTCCCCATGTCTCTTCCACTCATTCTAGCTGATAGCAAACAGATAAACTTTCTTGCTCCAGAGGAAATTGAGTTCCAAAATCCTAGACTGATGTTTGAGATTAAAGTTTCAAGTTTCTCTTAGATTAGGGAAAAATAGTAGATAAGAGTCATGGGCAGTGGCCTGAACAAAAGAGTCATGTGACTTTTTTCTGGATGGCAAGAATTGTGTAGAGTCTGAATATCAGCAAACAACTTTTGTAGTAAGAAGCTCCATGTTCAAGGTAGTTTGATAAAACAGAGACAGAAAAACATCAAAGCTTCTAGAAATGAAGGATTGTACAAAAAAATAGCTAGGATTGTCAAAATAGCTCTCTATATAGACAGCCTCACAGAGAAGCCAGAACCGTCATGACATCTACCCATCTAAGTCTTGGCACTAAAATCACAGAACTATGATACAATGACAGCCATACAGGGTAATAAGAGGGGCTAGATCAAGTACTCTTCAAGAATATCAAAAAAGGAATCATGCAGTGAGAAATATCATGAATTCCTGAATTTAAGTATCATGATTCATTCCTTCTGTTATACATACAAAGAGCACTTGGAATGCTAAAATTCAGAACAGACCATGGACTGTGAAACTTGTTGTAGATAAGAAAAAAATCACTTTAACTTATGCAAATAAGAAAAATATCACTGTTACTTATGTGCAAAGTTTGAAGGAATATTCAAAGGAAATGTTGACTTCATAGTGGAAAGGACACAGTGTACTCATTGCCGTGTGGCTGTGGACTATGTAATTTTAGACATCAGCAGATGGAAAAACAAAGGTATGAAGGAAGAGAACCATCTTGTTGCCTCCCAGAAGCATCTTTTTATGACTTAAAATAAGAAAAAGTAGATAGTGATAGATCCATCCCACTGGAGGAATGGCATAAAAAGACTTACTATACTTGTTCCAAGGAATATCATAAAATGAAGGTTTCTAATCCCTTCACTCTATACAAGGTTGCATTTCCTATGAAAATAAGTTAAGCAGTTGAATATTTACTATTTTTAAAAAACAGTTTTTAAAAAACTGTTTCAAAAGTCAATATGTCTCTAATTTCTACATTTATGTTATTCTGAAGCTTATATATGTTATTTTGTTATGCTGATTCTTTAGAAGATTAAACACAATAATTTTTAGCATTACCAAATTATCACTGTCCTTTCAGGCTTGTTGTTCCTACTTGAAATACTTGACTTGCAAATGCAGGTAAAGTGGCTTACTCTTTTATTATTATTCTTTTTTTATTATAAAGATATGGAGTACAATTCAGGGTTAGGTTGATTATGCAGTTACCCTTGTTGATGAGGTATGCCCCTCCCTTCCCTAGCAGTTTCCCACTACTGCCAATCCCTTTCTTATAGTATTATGGTAATTGTTTAAGGTCTGCTTATAAGTGAAAACATATGGTACCCTGTTCTTTGTTTCTGTGATAGATCACTGAGTATGATCGACTCTAAATCCATCCAAGCTGCTATGTAGTAATCTTCTTAACATAATAATAGCTCAAAATACTTTAGTAGTTATTAGGTAAAACAAAACAATATTGAAGGAAATAAATGTTAAAGAAAAAAATTAGACATTATTAGATAGTCTTTCTATCTTAAAAAATAAATGGTTGCATAAAAGTCCCATTACTCACTTTTCTTCAAAATAATTTATTTTGCCACAAAATGACAAAAATGTGAAAAGCAGTAATAGACTATTTTCTATCTTCTAAAATAAATAACTCAAAGCATCATGTTTTTTTAAATTGATTCACATAATTTTCCATTTTGATTACATTTGGTGAATTTAGAATACTAATGATTTGATACTTGCCACAAAGTCTATTAACAACCATCTGTATAACTGACAAGCATATCTCATTTTTTGAGAGCTTCACTTTATTGTACTTTGAAGATATTGTGTGTTTTTTTTACAAATCAACAATCTGTGGCACCCCTGCATCATGCAAGTCTATTGGAGCCCTTTTCCAACAGCATGAGCTCACTTCATGTCTTTGCATCATCACATTTTGGTAATTTTCACATTTAAAATGTTATTATTATTATTTTTCATGGTGATCTACGATCAATGATCATTAAGGCTACTACCATAATTTTTGGAAGGGCACCATGAATTGTGTCACCATAAGACAGAGAACTTAATAAATAAATATATGTGCCCTGACTGCTCTCCCATTGGTCCATTTTCCCATCTTCTTTCCTCTTCTTAGGCCTCCTGCTTCCCTGATGCACAGCAATAGTAAAATTCGGCCAGTTAATAATGCTGCAATGGCCTCTAAGTGTTTAAGTGAAAGGAAAGTCCCTTTCTTACTTTCAGTGAGAAACTATAAATAAATAAGTGAGTAGAAGAAGGTATTTCAAAACCCTAACAGGCTAAAACTAGATCTCTTGAGCAGAACAGTTAGGCAAATTGTGAATGAACAGGAAAAGTTCTTCAATGAAATTAAAAATGCTATTCCAGTGAACACACAAGTGATAAGGAAGCAAAACAGCCTTGATGCTGATATGGACAAAATTTTATCTGTCTTTACAGAAGACCAAACCAGCTACAACACCTACTTAAACCAAAGTTTAACCCAGAACAAATCCCTAACTTTTGTTATTTTATGAATGATGAGAGAAGTGAAGACTTTGCAGAAGAAATGTTTGAAGACAGCAGAGATTGTTTCATTAAAGTTAAGGAAAGAAACCATCTCCAGATATAAAAGTGCCAGGTAAAGCATCAAGTGCTGATGAAGAAGCTGCAGTTAGCTATCCAGAAGATCTAGCTAAGGTAAATAATGAAGGTGGCTACACTAAACAACAGATTTTCAATGTATATGAAATGACCTTATAGTAGAAGAAATACCATTTAGAATATTCATCACTAGAATGTAGATGCCAACACTTGGCTTCAATCTTCAAAAGACAAGCTGACTCTGTAATTAGAAGATAATGCAACTGGCGACTTTAAGTTGAAGACAAAGTTCATTAACTATTCTGAAAACCCTAGGACCTTTCATAATTATGCAATATAATTATTTTATGTATATACATGTACATACAGGGAGTGCTAAAAATGCATACACATTTTAAGAGATTTTTAAGAGATGTATTACTTTTCAAAGTTGATTTAAATTATGGTAGCAAAGTATAGTATGGCATTTGGTTCAACCATGCTTCTGTCATTTCTTTGTCCCACCTGTCACATGGTGATGCATTCATTTGATTAATGATATACTTTGAATGAACATCATATTGAAAATGTGTATACATTTTTGGAACCCTCATATATATATATGCATATGCTCTGCCTCTGTATATGAATAAGCAAAATCTGTATGAGAGTACATTTGTTTTTAACATGGTTTTCTGATAACTTCAGCCAACTGTTGAGACCTACTGCTCAGAAAATAATATTTATTTAAAAATATTACTGCTTATTGACAATGTACCCAAGTGCTTTGATGAAAATTTACAAGGAGATTAATGTTGTCTTCATGCCTGCTACCACAATATCCATTCTGCAGCCCATGGATCAAGGAGTTATTTTGACTTTCAAGTCTTGTTAGTTAAGAAATACATTTTGTAAGGCTATAGCTGCCATATATAGGGATTCCTCTGATGAACATGAGCAAGGTAAGTTGAGCACTTTCTGAAAAGGAGTCATCATTCTAGATATTACGAATCAAATTGGAATTTGTGATTCCTGGAAGTAGACAAAAATGGTGACATTAACAGGAATTTTGAAGAAAGTGACACCAGCCCTCATGGATGACTATGAGGAATTTAAGACTTCAATGGAGGAGGTAACTGCAGCTGTGGTAGAAATAGCAAGATAACTAGAAATAAAAGTTGAGCCTGGAGATATGACTGAATTACTGTAATCTCATGAGATATCTTAGTGAACAAGAAATTGCTTCTTATGGATTAACAAAGACAGTAGATTAAATCTACTCCTGGTGAAGATGCTGTGAACATTGTTGAAAGGGTAATAAACCATGTAAAAAGTGAAGTCAAAATACTAGCAATATTGACATTAATTAGATTTGATAGAAATGCAGAATTTCAGGGACTGCCAGAGACTAGTTGAATAAAAATCTTCATTTTTACGAAGTTCTCCAGATGAAAATTGAAAAAGCATTTGTTTATTAGACACTGCTGGCTTATCAATGGAAGTTATTATTTTTCCATTCTTCTATCTAATCTTCAAAATATGATATGCTGTGCTTCTTAGTTATAATTTTTATACCATCGAGTAATTATCATCTACAAATATTCTTTTAGGCTTTGAAAATTCAACTATGATAGATATAGAAAAAACCATCTCCTCTTAAGAACCTCACATTCTAGAGTGAAAGAGAGTGACTTAAACACATAACATAAGTAAGGAATTTAGTATGTTGTTACGTGGTGACATAAAATATTAAGCAAAGCATTTTGTAGAAAAGGGAGAGAGATAGTGGCTGCAATTTTAGATAGAGTGGCTAAGAAAATTCATTAAAAAAAGAATGAATTTTATGTGTGTGTACTGCCCATCAAAAGTGGACTGGATTTTAAAAATGTGGTACATATACACAAAAGGATGACTTTTAACAAATCCCTGTAGAAAGTGAAACAACAAGCTAAATAGGTATCTGGGAGGGAAGAAGTAAACTACTCACATGATGAGTTTTTTTTATAATAAATCTCAGTATCCATACATAATTCTACTTATAAGAGTAGACAATTCACAGTATAAAATATTTGGGGAAATACAATTCTTTCAGTAACTATTAATTGCTGTTATTATGTTAACTAATTTGTTATATACAAATTATATAATACATAATATATATTATCTGTTATATGTAATTTAATATATATTACCTCCATTAGTTACCATGACAACTACTGGGTAAAATTTTCTAGAGGAAACAGTCTCCTAGAAGATGAGTAACTTGCCAAATTTCACATCACTAGAAATAGATGAATTAAGATTTAAGTACAAGCACATTTGTCTCAAAAGCTCATGCTATTTTCTGTACTTCTCTGTCTGCAGTCCCTTTATAACCAGTAGTATCATTCTGAATTTGAGAGCAGGCAAAAAATTCAGATTTCTGATAAGTTAAAAAGTATGATTATAAAAGCAATTTAAGAAAATACTCTTACTAATTTCAATGATTTCCAGAGCATATGATAGGAGATGAATAAATGGTCTAAATATAATACTGACTATATTATCATTTTTAATAAAAAAAAATTGAATTTGGGTGTAAGAAAAATCACCAGGGACTTTTTTTCCCCAAAACTTTATGTTGTTTTCCCACCCACAAGTGGGATTTATTAATTCCCACCCACAAGTGGGATTTATTAATTCAGTTTGGAGTCTCAGGGTTCTGTTTTATAACAGAAAGTTTTATAAGAAATCTGATCTACAATAAATATCTAACTATCACTGGGGTTAACTTTTAAAGGAACTGATCATATCACCCAAAAGCAATTTTGCCTCAGGGTAAATTAACTCACACAAGTTTAGTTGGAATTTCAGTTTACATTCTTTTCTTTTAAGGACAACACATCTGTCAGTAAATAAGCTAAATTACCTTTGTAAACTCTTTATCAACTCTGACCTAGGTAGTGTGCAATTTCCTTTTCATTGTGTTTCCAGATAACGCTGATTGGACAATATCAATCTTACAAATTGCACTCACTACATGTTATTTGAAAGGATATGTGATGTGACCAAGAAATAAGAATGATTCTGCACATTGAAAGAGAATATCCTAAGTTCCATTTGGCAAAATTTAAATATATTAGGCATATATTTGTCTTCTTACTTTTTTCAAGTATTTACCCATTTGATTTTTTAAAAATCTATACAACATGAGCTACATTTTATAGATGCCTCTGTCACTTTTGATTGTATTTGAACTTTTAAACCAAAGTTGCTGGAGAAAAATCTGCTTCCATGTAAATTCACTTTATGAATGACAGCTTGACAAGAAATATCAGAATTGTGAAAATTTGAAGATACTGTCACAGAGACTATCTTTGAAACTAGACAAACAATAGTGATATTATAAAGAAGGTCACTTACTGTGATTTTTGGAATTAAACTTATCCAAGAGTATACAATTCTACCATGTACAGAGAAAGCAATTTATTGCTTCTTTTCAGTATTGGAAAAGAAAAAGTTCATGCTGTCATTGATTGACCTTTAAAAAGAAAAATGTAGCTGGCTTATGGGTAATAAGAAGCAATATATTTTTTGTTACCTTTACAAGTAGACTCTTCATTTAGGTCTGTTGCATAGTTTTCCACATTTTTATTATATTCTGATTCAATAAACCAATCACTGCCAATGCATATTGCCATAATGAATATGCAAGACTTTTGATGCAATATTTTTATACTACAAACCTTGCAGAAAAAAGCAAGACATTTTTAAATACATATCATTATAATTTTCTCATTTGATCAATATTATAACAGAAAGATAATTTTATTATTATATTTTGTTTTTATGAAAGCTATTTTTTCCATTTGAAAGCTATATTTTAAAAGAACAATACTCTTGGATATCTTTGTAGCTATAGCTGTAACTTTTTTTTTTCCTTTGGTAAAAAATATAGTTGTGAGGCATAAAGACAGTGATTAATACAAAAATTTACACAGTCGTGGTTAGTTTTTGCAACTGAATAAGAAATGATTGTCAAGGATGTATGTTTTTTTCTCTATTCAAAATAACATGAATGTTTTTTCTCTCTTTTATCTTTATCTTTGGATTGTCCCATCTTTTTTGTATCATATAATTTCTGAAATACTAAATAATAAAAACTACTCAATTGTGCCATACTACTTTACAAGATTTTCTGGTCTAATTTTATATTTAAATTGTATCTGGTTAGATTATTCATTATGATATAATATGTCCTTATATTTCATAAATTATTTGTTGTTATGAATAGAATGTCAAATTAAATTTAATCTTGAATACCAGTATCACTTGTAATTTTCCCCCCTATTTTTGTGGTTTAATTTGTTTTTCTAAATTTAGGGCATATGAGTTTAGATAGCATTCGAAAAGGTAAACTAGTTTGTTATGTATTTACACTAGTCAAAAGCAAATAAACATTTCAATTGTTAAAACTTGATCCACTTAATTTTATTTTTAATATTAGTGTTCCAATTGGCATACAATTTAAAGCAAGACCTTTTCTCAAAAGGTCTTCTAGCTTTCAGGTTAAGTTAATTGAATTAAGTTTGAGTTAATTCTCATAAAATTATCATCCAGTTTTCCTTTGAAAGCCGAAATGCAAGCATCTTCTCGTAAGTACCATTGGACTTTGCATTTTATGTTATGATGTGATTTATATTATAATGCTCCTTTTTTTTTTTTGAGTTGGAGTCTTACTCTGTCACCCAGACTGGAGTGCAGTGGCCGCTCCCGGCCACCGCAGCCTCGACCTGCTGGCCTCCGGCGATCCTTCCGCCTCAGCCTTCCAAGTAGCCGGAATTACAGGCATGCACTACCATGCCCGGCTGATTTTTTGATTTATTGTAGAGATGAGGTCTCACTGCCCAGGCAGGTCTCGAACTCGCGGGCTCAGGCAATCCACTCACCTCAGCCTCCCAATGGCGGGGGATTACAGGCTGAGCCACCGAGCCCGGCTTAATGCTCCTTCTTTTAAATTCTGCTAGCTACAGACACAGCTTCTACTAGAGTCAACATTCAATGACCTGTCCTTTCAAAACCCAGAAGTATCAAAAGATTATTTATCAGTCATAGTAGCCTTCTATGATAGGAAACATCTCTTGTTCAGTTTAATCAAATATCTCCATTAAATCCAAGGTCTAATTACTCAGGACACTGAAACTCAAATGTAAAAAGCCACTTAGATGATAATTTTTTGATTTGTCTTTGTGGTTCGGTCTGACATCAGTACCTTAGTACCTCCAATCTAGGAGTCTTGTGGACATGCTCTTCTTCATATTTGCCTTCAATTTCCCTTCTATATTATTAAATAAAATATGGCAGAAGATAATTTGCATGGGCATGTTCATCCTGACATCCACCTTGCTGTCCAACTTTCTGCAAGCTATCTCTGGAATCTGGATAACAATTAGCCTATTAGAGACTTTTGGAAAATTTTAAAATATACATAATTCAACACATCTACTCTATAAAGGTGAGATATAAGCAACATTTTTATCAGAGCATGACAAGTAATAATATTTGTAGCAACAAATAAATTCTAAGATTTCTGTGGTTTATAACAGCAAAAATTTGTTTTTTTCCCCCCATTTAACACACGGTCCAATGGGCATAGAAAGATGGGACAACCAGGGGAACAAAACCCTGTTTTACACAGAGCCAGACTATTCACATCTTGTATTTTCACTCTCCTAAATGTGTTTAGGCTTCTCTCCAATGAACCAACACATGGATAAACAAAGAAGCAGGATGACAGGAAGGAAGTTTTTATAAGAGAGTTCTAAAAGTTATACATCATATTCTATGGATTGTCAAAAATTTAGTCACATTGTCACACTTAGAAACTGAAGATTCAATGAAGTTCAACTAAGTACCTTGTATTGGCTCTGGCAATCTCTGTTATTGGTTCTACAGATGGGTTTTCTATTTGACATACATAAATAACTGTATTTATATCTATCCTTTCTTTCTGATGCTATTAAGATTTAACTAGGTCTCTTGTGACCTGCCAAAAACAAGTTTAAAGACTTTAATCTATTTTGTTTTTCTGCTAAGCAATCACTATTATTTGGAAACTTTATAGACTTTTATCTTATTTTTAACTCTGAAATTCAACTCTTTGTGCTAGAAAACTCTTTAGTTTCACACACGAAAAAGTTTTCACTATCTCCCTCCCTTTTTTCTATGAGATGCATTCAAAGAGAAGAAAATAAAGCTGAATAAGGTTACAGTTTTCATTTTAAAAGTCATAATAAAAATTAGCATAAATGGGGTGAAGTCTTTACAGTAATGCTCCCAGGGAGAAATCAAGTAACTTTGAACTAAACACCAGCCTCTGATTTGTTTTGGTCCCTCGAGGAGCTTGGAAGCATAATTGCGTCTCTTAGTTTGTCTTATTTTGGAGGCAAATGTGAAGAGTGAGTTGGAGGAGTGGAAATTCTAACACCCAGACACTTCCTTTTGCTTCTTGCTCTCTTTGTGTTGAGTGAAAGTGGCTCTATTAGCCTGTTGGTAATGATGAGAAGCAAAATACAGGCATCTGGGAGCCTAAACAGGGACACACAAAAAAATAAGTTGATTCAACAGTGACCTCACCAACCCTAAACACTGTTGATAGAAAATGCTTCTCCCATGTAGAAGGAAGGAACATTGAAGCCATCTACTTACTGATTGATGTTCTATGAAGACAGTAACTAGGTCTTAATGGTTGTTATCCCAGTGCCTGGTGCAGTACAAGATATATAGTACTAGCTTTTTAAGCGTATGTGACTTATTGAAAACACAGATACACAAAACTCAAAGGACATAGTTAAGGAAGCTTTTCTATGTGCCTACTATATATATATATATATATCTCCCTCAAATCAAAATGTTATGTTTGTGCAACACTTTCTACCATGAATGTCTCACATCAGATTAGTATTTAAACTAATGAAAGAAAATGAAGTATTTTTTTCTTACCACATGTTCATGCATCTCTTCTACACTTGACTCTCTGACTGATTTCAAAAGAGAATTGCTCAGCAGCAATAAAGACATGGAAAAAAGATGTTCGTGAAAATAATATTCTATATTTTTAAGTTGCTAATTCAGTATACAGGAGGAAAGAGAAAAAGAAAGAACACTGTCATTCTCCTACATTGATTTTAAATATAGCAAAAAAGCAGTTTTCCACAATTAACTTTAACTTCTTGTACTTCAGTGAGTTTTTTTTAAACAGAAAATTAACTAATTTTTCAACATGCATTAATGTTAATTCATAAATTATGATATGCAAGTTATATGCTCTAAACACTTAAAGTATATTAAATTAGGGTTTCAAAAACAAATATAGTTGAGGCGAGAGGATTGTGTGAGCCCAGGAGTTCGAGACCAGCCTGAGCAACCTGGTGAGACCTCGTCTCTACAATATATATCAAAAAATTAGCTGGGCGTGGTAGGGTTCACCTGTAGTTCTAGTTACTTGGAAAGCTGAGGCAAAAGGATCTCCAGAACCCAGCACGTCAACACTGGGGTGGCCATGAGCATGTCCCTGCACTCCAGCCTGGGTGACAAAGTGAGACTCTGACTCAAAAAATAAATAAATAAATTAGTTATCTATTCTGTTTCTCCTTTTCTTCTTTATTTTATATCAGTTACTTTCCTTCTCCATCTCTCTCTTTCTCTCATTCAAAAAGTATATACATACATATATATATCATTTATATATAAATCACATACATATTGGGTACCATGCTCAACACTAGGCTTGAGGCAGGGTTGGGGGAAGCAAACGCATCAGAAACCTAAACCTTGTTTTCACACTATATATGTATGTAACAAATCCTTACATATAACTCATAATTCTAAAATAAAAAATACTAATTTTTAAAAACTATGTGTACACATAATCTATGCATAATATAGCAATATATAAAGGGTACTATTAGGCACTTTTAGATGCATTATGGCACATTGCATAACATGCTAAGCCTAAAATATTGTCACTAGAAAACTTATAATACCGTTTAAATTTGTTAAAAGTAATCTAAAAATTCCCCTTTTTTTTTCTATAGATGAGGGAACAACATTTCAATGCTGTAAACATAAATGTTAATTTAAATGTTTTTTATTAGAAATTTTTAAATCTCATATTTGCCTTTAATGCATCTGTAGTTATCCATAATGCAGACTTTTGTCTTTTGACAAGTTATCTGTAAAACTGTATATGATATAATCATAGAATATATTTAAAATGGTTTTATTTATTTAAAATGGCATTTGGCATAAAGTTGGGAAGATAAAAAAAATTTTGGCTTAAGAATTTTAGTTATAAAATAATTTTATTAAAAGCTTATAATGCTAAAATAAAGTTCCTTAGTAGTTTTCTGAATAATCTATACATTATTAAAGGTGATTTTAATAATAAAATGCTTGAGAAAAAGCAAATTGACTGAGTTAAGTAATCATGGTTAGTGATAAAACATCCTTTACACTTCAAATGGAGACTTATGTAAATTATTTCTTAGTACAAGGCAATGATTTTCTTTCTAATTACTGCTTAGAATGTACAATAATTTGTGTAAATGAAATTATCTTCCCTGTAGTACTGGAAATTACCTATCTTTAGAATTATTTAAAGTGAGGTTAGAAATTAACCTCTTAGAAAGGATAAAGATATTTCGATTGATAGAAGTATAGTCTAGATACTAGATACTTATTTCAAAAATATAATCAGTTAATATTACCTTCTGTCTTAAAATCCTTTACTGTTCCCTCTTGGCTTTGAGGGAACAGTGAAACCTAAAATTGTTTTAAAATTCTCAACAATTAGATTCTTATTTATTTCTTAATCTTATTGCCTTACCACTCACCACCTCAAATTCTTGACTTCAATTATTTTGAATTAACTCCCCAAATATACCATAATCTTGTCTCTAGTTCTAAAAGCTATTTAATTATCCTTAACGAATCCTTTCTTCTCTTTCACCTTGTCTATATCTACAAATACTCTAAATTTTACTTTCCTTCAGATAATTGTTCTGCAGGTAATCTAAGAAGTAGGTCAATGTCTTTTTTATGCAATCCCATAACATCTAGTTCTCTAACCAATAAAACTTCAACTGTGGTCACTTCCCATGATGTTATTGGCATTGCTCCACTATACTATAAAAATCTTGAACTAAATAATTTTTTGATTTTAGTATTTGCAACAACTGGCAGAGTGTTAGACACTTGATATTCTATAAGTAGTTTATGTGTGTGTATATATTAGTATACCCACACACACTCACATATTACTACAGAGAGGCCTGATGAGGTCATTTATTTTCTAAGGTGTCAAAGAAACTTTTATATTTTTAATGGTAGGCAGGCATTATGACTCTATATTTTCAGCTAAACACAAGTGACTTAAAATTATGAGAAAATATGAGTTACTGATTGGAACATATGCTTGCCATAGTGAAATTGGATCTTTAGATTTACCAATCTATTTTTTCCTTTATTGCTCCTAGAAAAATTTTTATTTTTGCTAAATCAATTGGCTCACCTTTGAACCAACAATTTATTTTACTTTCTTAACAGTAAAGCAATGGCTAAAGGTTTTTTAAAACTTAACTCTCAAAAACAAAAAAAAGATTTTGAAATATTCCTGCAAAATGACCATTTGTATACCTAACTCTGAATTGCACTCCACATTTTTAAAATAAAAAAGGAAATATTCTAGTGATACTTTTTATGGAATAGTTAATTTACAGTTTCAACAATGAAAATATTCTCTTGAAATGTGTCTTTTAAGTTATGAACTCAATTAGTCTTATTAAAACCTTTTATTTTGATCTCACTGCCTACTCACCTTCTATCAAAGAATATTCTTAATTGTTTAATCCATGATCTGTACCTAAATGCATTTAACTTCTTCCTAATATATTTTATTTGTATTGAGCTGAATTCTAATTACATAGATATTGTACTATTTCTCTATAGCCTAATAAGCTGTATTTTTCACTGACTCGTTTTTCTAACAAAAGATACTAGTATAATAAACTTCAACATTTATATTTTTAAAACTGACTGATTTAATTGGATGACATAAAATATGAGTGTGAATTTATGACATTTTGATGCATAGAAAAAATATGTACACTTTAGCTCAGAGAGTAATTCATTCTTGAGGATTAGGTCCTATCTATACTTTCCAGTACCTGGGAATGTATGGGCTCTATAAATGTTTGCTTAATTAATACAAAAATATGAATAACCACACGACCTTATCTGCATTGTTCCACTATACTACAAAAATCTTGAACTATTTGTTACAACTGGCAGAGTATTAAGATACTCAATATTCTATAAGTAGTTTATGTGTGCATATATGTGAGTGTGTGTGTGGCACTTTACTACAGAGAGGACTGATAAGGTCATTTATTTTCTGATGTGTAACACTTTAATTTGTGTGCTTATTTCTAAATTAATTTCTAAATTAATTTAATTCAC
The DNA here is from genome assembly GCF_000164805.1 of Carlito syrichta. Taxonomy (NCBI): domain Eukaryota; kingdom Metazoa; phylum Chordata; class Mammalia; order Primates; family Tarsiidae; genus Carlito; species Carlito syrichta. The sequence goes on along the minus strand of NW_007258172.1, from coordinate 306,860 downwards.
AAAAATTAAAATGTAAGCTTGAAAGTATGAATTGTACTTTTATTTAGCCAAAAGATGCTAAATTGTCCATTTGTATCCAAGTGCTGAATAGTTGATCTATATATTATCTATTTACAAATATCTAGATAAAAGAAAATAGCAAATTCTCTAAGCCATTCCTCTTTCAAACATTTTTATTTACTAAGAGAGCAAAGAGAGACACTTGCCGTAAAAATGTGTTCTATTGCAGTTATTAGAGTGTGTTTCCTGTATCGTCCTCTGTTTATTATATGAATTTTAAGATTTCGACCTTGACCAGGGTAGTGCATCACAAAAAGTAAAGGTGTTATATATAATGTAAATGCCAAAAAGGTGGTTTTGAAGCAAAGCAAAAGCCTTAACTAAATACAAATACAGAGGTAATTCAGTTCAAGTACCTCCAGAACAGTGCCTGGGACAAGAACTTGGATGTAGGTAGTTTATTTGGAAGGTGATTCTATGTACTTTACTGAAAATGCCTTTATTGCAAATCTGTCGGAATGCTTCTCAGAGCATCCAACTAAAAGTGGAAGTGGAATATTATCCACAAGATCTTCTATCTGCTAAATATTGTTAGAAAATTGGAACCACACATTTGAGATGAAATTTCTGCAGTGTCTACAGTATTATATACGTTGGGGAAAGTTCTAGGATACATGTGGATACTCAGAGGTATGCTTGATGTTGGTACTCATAGTCAGGGTGAATTAGCACTATTAGCAGCATGGATCTGAAAGCAGAGATGAGTCAAACAGATATGATATTGATACACAAATCACCTCCCACAACACTTTCCTATTGGACAGAACTAACTCTAGTTGCTTAGAATACATGAGTGAATAAAACAGACAAAAATCCTGCTTTGAAGAACTTCTGTTCTGGTAACATTAAAATGTTCAGGTTGAGGTAGGCAAAAACTTGATTAAATATATGCTTTTATGATTTAATTAAGTTTAAAATTGTGAATGATTTGTAGAATTTCACAATCAACTTTTTTCTAAAAAGCATTTACTTCTGTATGGCATTGTTCTGGAAAACACAGGAAACTATACTGATATTCACCAATAAAAAATAATAATTATAAATATTACTATTAATTATTTATAAATGTCATCATAATCAGAACATAGCATGTGTATGCAGATAAGTAAGGTTTTTTTGTAGAATAGTCACATTTTTTTACATATATCATGTATAGTATCTACTAAAACAAACAACAAACCAAAATGACAACAGTGCATTCTTAAAATTATTTACTTTGGTGATACATTTTCTTCTTACTGCTTCGCAAGGATTCTATAATTACCAGCATGAACAAAAGCATACTACATTTACCATCTTAACTTGTCCCCATTTTTTAAAGATTTTAAACTACCTAAAGGAAGACTATACTATTCAAGTATTTTTCATGTTGCACAAAAAAATGTTGGTTTAGATATCAAGTTATAAAGCCCACCATGCAAATTCAATGTATATCTTTATAATTAAGAAAAATATATTTTAAATTTCAGTATAATAGTTGCAATAAATAATCTATAGTCTATCATGTATCTAGTGCTTTTATTCTAAGACACTCAAAGAAATTTTTGACCAATTTGCTAATTTGTTAGTGCTGGTGTTTAGAAAGTTTCATAATACTGAAATATGATTCAGATTAGCTACTTCCCATCTGGGGCCTCACAAAAGCAGCAATAAAACTGGGATTTAAAATATTATTTATTTGAAAATAATGTGTGAGTTCTTAAAATATTGACAACATCTAATGTACCCTTGAGAGAAGCAACTCCTATTTATATTGTACAGACAGAGATATTTAGTTGTAATATTTGAACTAACTGCACTGCATTCTTTGGCAGACTATGTTTTCCAGAAGTTGCTCAATAACTTTCATGTCTTAAACCTCTCTACAAAAATATTTTGCCATGTCTAAAATAGGTAAAGGATAACCCTTCATCTTTTAAATCTGGATGGAAGTATCACTCCTTTGTAAACAATAGAAAATTGTGGGAGGTGGCACTGTATGACTTTGGAGGATGGGTCACGAATGGCAATGGACATCTAGTAAAATGTGTCCTTTGGAACCCTGAGTTCCTATGTAGGAAGTCTTACCACTTGTGCTGGACACGATATGAACAAACTAGCTCATGAGGAAAGACCACATAAAAAGGTCCATCATTAATAAAACAAACAACAACAGATGCTGGCAAGGATGCAGAGAAAAAGAAATTCTTCTATACTGCTACTGGGAACAAAAACTAGTGCAACCTCTCTGGAAGACAGTGTGGCCATTTATGAAAAAACTAGAAATTGACCTTCCATATTACCCAGCAATTTCCCTATTGGGAATATACCCGTAGGAACTCAAATAATTCTACAAAGCAGATACCTGCACACGAATGTTTGCTGCAGCTCTATTCACAGTAGAAAAAACGTGGAGAACAGAGTACCATATGTTCTCACTAATAAGCGGACCTTGAACAATTATTATAATACTATAAGAAAGGGATTGACAGTAGTGGTAACTGCCAGGGGAGTGGGGTAGGTTAGGCAGTTAAGGGAAACTGCTAGGGGATGGAGGAGCATACCTCATCAACAAGGGTTTCTGCAAAATCAACATTTGTATACCTGACCTTGAATTGTATCCCACATCTTTAAAAAAAAAATTAAAAAGGTCTTTAGAATACATGAGTGGGGAGAGAGAGAAAGAGAGAGGAGGAGAGAGAGAAAGAGAGAGAGAAAAAAAAAACACACTCTGCCTGGTGGTTTAAAGATGCTTCAGCCCTCTGCTCTCCCAATTCTGTCCACTACCTAAATGCAATTATATGAGAGACTCTGAGCTAAAACCACTCACTTGAGACCCTCCTAAATTTCTGACAGAAATTGTTGGAAACAAAATAATTCTTGTTAATTTTATTGTTTTTGGAAGAAAATCAAAACACAAAAAATACTTAAAATTTCTACATTTTTAAATCATTATTATCACCAAGACTTTATTCCATAAAGTCTTATATAATTTACATGTTATATACATATAAACATATATAAAATATTCAGTTCTGAATAGTATGATAAGTACAGATAAGTAATATGTTTATTTTCTTCATCATTAGCCAAAAAGATGCATAAATTGTCTATTAGTATATTGGTCTCAACTAATACAAGTTTTATATAGATAAATGATGGTTTGAATAATAAACCAATACATAGAAAATGTAATTATGTTTTAATGAATTATTATTTAATGAATTAATTTCTCAGGTGGTTGTGGCTGGATGGTTTAATCTCTTTATCAACTCGTATGGCAATATCTAAATTTTTTTTAATCAATATTTTTTATTATGATTTTGTGGGGTACAGTTAAGGGTAAGGTGTACAATTACGTTTCGTTCAGGCATCCTGTTGATAAGAGGTGTTTCCCCATCCCCAGACAGATATTTGCAACTGATAATCACATCCCCCTCCCCCCAATAGTTTCCCAGTAACATCAGTCATTTTCTTATAGTATTACATTGGATGTTCAAGGTCCATTATAGGAGTGAGAACATGTGATACTCGGATCTTTGTTTCTGTGAGAGGTCACTCAGTATTATAGACTCTAGTTCCATCCAGGTTGCAGCGAAATTCATGATTTTGTTCTTTTTTATGGCTGCGTAGTATTCCATCATATATGTACCACTTTTTTAATCCAGTCCTCTTTGGATGGGCAGCATGGTTGTTTCCATGTTCTTGCTATTGTGAACAATGCTGCAATAAACATACATGTGCAGCTATCTTTTCTAAGGAGTGATTTGAGGTCTTCAGGGTATATTCCCAGTAGGGGGATTGCAGGGTCATATGGAAGGTTGATTTTTAGAGCTTTTAGGAATCGCCACACTGCTTTCCACAGAGGTTGCACTAGTTTACACTCCCACCAACAGTGTAGAAGTGTTCCCTTTTCACCACACCCTCTCCAGCAGCTGTTATCTTTTGAGCTGTTGATAATTGCCATTCTGACTGGAGTTAGGTGGTATCTCAGTGTGGTTTTGATTTGCATCTCCCTGATAATTAGTGAGGTTGAGCATTTCTTCAGATGTTTGTTGGCTGCTCGGATGTCTTTTTTTTTGAAGTGTCTGTTCATATCTTTTGCCCATTTTATAATGGGGTTGTTTGTTTTTTTCTTTTCAGCACGTTTCAGTTCCTTGTAGATCCAGGATGTTAAGCCTTTGTCAGACCTGGAGTTGGCAAATACTTTTTCCCAGTCTGTAGGCTGTCTCCCTGCTCTCTTGATGGTTTCTTTGGCTTTGCAGAAGCTTGTCAGTTTAATAAGGTCTATTTTCTCTCTTATGACCTGTGGGTTTTGGGTTTTGTTCAGGAATTGGATGCCAGTTCCGATTTCCATGAGGGTATTTCCTTCCTTTTCTAAGGTTCTTATGGTTTGAGGTTTTACATTTAGGTCTCTGATCCATTTGGAGTTAACCTTTGTGCATGGGGATAGATAGGGGTCCTGTTTCAATCTTCTGCGTGTGGTCAGCCAGTTTTCTCAGCACAATTTACTGAATAGGTTCTCCTCTACCCAGTGGTAGGTGGTGGGAGCTTTGTCAAAGATGAATTGATTGAGAAATTGAGGTTTTGCTTCTGGAATCTCAATTCTATTCCTTTGATCTATATGCCTGTTCCTATACCAATACCAAACTGTTTTGATGATTGTAGCTTTATAATAAAGTTTAAAGTCTGGTAATGTGATACCAACTGCTTTGTTTTTGTTTTGTTTTGTTTTGTTTTGCTGTGGATTGTTCTGGCGATTCTTGGACGTTTGTGTTTCCATATGAATTCCTGTGTTGTTTTTTCCAGGTCTGAGAAGAATGTTGCTGGTAATTTGATGGGTATTGCATTGAATTTGTAGATTGCCTTAGGTAAGATGGACATCTTCACAATGTTGATTCTTCCAATCCATGAGCATGGGATATTCACTTGTTTGTGTCATCTTTGATTTCTTTGAGCAGTGTTTTGTAATTTTCCTTGTAAAGGTCTTTCACATCTCTGGTTAGGAAGATGCCAAGGTATTTCATTTTTTTGTGGCTATTGTGAATGGAATTGTGTTTTTTATTTGGGTTTAAGTTTGTTTATTATTTGTGTAGAGAAATGCGATTGTCTTTTGTACATTTATTTTGTATCCTGAGACTTTGCCAAAGGCCTTTATCAATGTAAGGAGATTTTGGACAGATTCTCCTGGGTTTTCAAGGTACCCAATCATATCATCTGCAAAGAGAGATAACTTGACTTCCTCTTCTCCTATTTGGATACCCCTGTTTGCCTTCTCTTCTCTGATTGCTCGAGCCAGGACTTCCAATACTATGTTGAACAGGAGGGGTGAGAGTGGTCATCCTTGTCTAGTTCCAGTTTTCAGGGGAATTGGTTCCAATTTTTGTCCCTTTAGGAATATGCTGGCTATGGGTTTCTCGTAGATGGTTTTTACTATTTTGAGGTATATTCCCCGTATGCCTAGATGTTCAAGGGTTTTTATCAAGAAGAGGTGCTGGATTTTATCAAAAGCTTTTTCTGCATCTAATGATATGATCATGTGGTTTTTGTTTTGACATCTGTAGATGAATTTCATGACATTTATGGTTTTACGAATGTTGAACCAGGCTTGCATCCCATTAATGAAGCCTACTTGGTCATGGTGGATGATTTTTGAGATGTTTTGCTGAATCCGGTTTGCTAGGATCTTGTTGACAATTTTGGCATCTATGTTCATCAAAGATATTGGCCTGTAGTTCTCTTTCTTTGTTGGATCTTTACCTGGCTTGGGTATCAATGTGATGTTGGCTTCGCAAAATGATTTGGGGAGAGTTCCATCTTTTTCAATAGCCTGGAATACCTTCAGCAGGTTTGGGATCAGCTCCTCCTTAAATGTCTTGTAGAATTCTGCTGGAAAGCCTTCTGAACCAGGGCTTTTTTTGTGGGAAGTTTTCTTATTACGTAATCAATTTCCTTGATTGTTATTGGTCTATTTAGGGTCTCAATTTCTTCTTGTTCCAACCTAGGTAGGTTGTGTGATGTCAGAAAGTCCTCCATTTCCTTCTGGTTTTCAAGTTGTTTCCATAAAAGTGTACGTAGTAGTCTCTAATGATCTTTTGTATTTTTTCAGGGTCAGATGTGACTTCATATTTTTTGTTTCTGATTATGCTTATTTGGTTTTTTTCTCGTTTTTTCTTGGTCAGTTTAGCTAGGGGACAATCAATCTTGTTTACCCTTTCGAAGAACCAGCTTTTTGTTTCATTGATTTTTTGTATTATCTTTTTGTCTTCTATGTCCTGGATTTGGGCTTTTATTTTGGTGATCTGAATTCTTCTGCTGAAATTAGGGTTTTTGTGGTCTTGCTTTTCCAGCTTCTTTAGGAGGCTTGTTAGGTTGTGAATTTCTGTTCCTTCCATTTTCTTCATGTGTATTTGTAGGGATATAAATTCCCCTCTTACTACAGCTTTCAGGGCATCCCAGAGATTTTGGTAAGATGTTTCTTCATTTTCATTTGTTTCCAGGTATCTTTTGATCTCTGTTTTGATTTCGTCATTGACCCAGGAGTTGTGTAGCATCATGCTGTTTAGTGTCCATGTCTTTGTGGGTTTTGGGGGGACTTTGTTGGTGTCAATGTTTATTTTTATTCCACTGTGGTTCAAGAAGGTATTTGGTAGAATTTCGATCCTTTTAAATTTGCTTATGCTTGATTTATGGCCAAGTATGTGGTTGATCTTACAATATGTTCCATGTGGTGATGAGTAGAATGTGTATTCTCTGGTCTTTGGATGGAGTGTTCTGTAGGTATCAATTAAGTCCATTTGGTCCAAAGTCACATTGAGGTTCTGGATCTCCTTGCTGATTTTTTGTCCTGATGATCTGTCTAGGTTTGTGAGTGGGGTATTAAAGTCCCCAGTTATGATAGTGGTAGAGTCAATATCTTTCTTTAGTTTTCCAAGAAGTTGCTTTATGAAAGTTGGCACACCTATGTTGGGTGCATATATGTTTAGGATAGATATTTCTTGTTGATGGATTGAACCTTTTATCATTATGTAGTGGCATTCTGTATCTTTTTTGATTTTAATAGCTTGAAGGGTATTTTGTCTGAAATTAAGATCGCTACTCCTCCTTCTTTTGTATTC